>NC_056739.1:1111471880-1111694380 GCF_019279795.1 Protopterus annectens
CTCCGTCAGGTAGTCTAGACTCAGAGACAGAGGTGCATGGGAGCTCCTTGCATATTTAGTTTGACACCAGGAATTGAATCTTTTCCATTTTTCCGAGTATGACTTTCTGATGCTGGGCCTACTTAATTATGTCCAGGACCTGCTTGCTCAACAGTGGGTTGTCATCCACCTTTGGGATATCAGCCATGCAGACAAGTTGAGAGTTTGTAGATTTGGGTGCAGTATTGATCCTCTTGCTCGAGTCAGAAGTCCTTCTGTGAGAGGCAGGTTCCTGGGTGGTTCCTTGGTTAGGCTGAGCAGCAAGGGATACCAATGTTGCCTGGGCCAATCTGGAGCAATTAGAATGGCTCTTGGCCCGTTCTCCCTGATCTTTAGCAGTACCCTTGGTATCACTGGCAAGGGAGGGAATACCTAGACAAACAGGTTGCCCCAGTGAAACGATAGAGCATCCACCTTCCAGACTTCTGGGCGGAACTCCCTGGTGCAGAACTGGTCCAGCTGGCTGTTCTGTATGGAGGCAAAGAGGTCCACCTCTGGTGTTCCCCAAGCCTGTGTGATACAGAGGAAGGTCTCCCTCTTAAGTTGCCATCCGTGCGGTCTAAGCAGTTTCTGCTGAGGTGGTCTGCTAAGGTACTGTGCTCCCCTGGAATGTACTGGGCTATCAGATGAAGGCCCATCATAGAGGCAGTCTGCCAGAGAATCATGGATAGATGGCAAAGGGGGTAGGAGTGTGTTACCCCCTGCTTGTTGATGTACCAAATGACTGTGGTATTATCTGTTTTGATGAGGAGCACCCCTATATTCAGGTGGGTCTTTGAAAGATGTGAATAGTCCTGAGTACTGCCATCACTTCCTTTTGGTTGACGTGCAGGAGTAGGTCCCTGTGGCCCCAAGTGCCTTGGGTGCACATGTTGCCCAAGTGTAGCCCCAGGCTTTGTCTGAGGCATCTGTGGTGATAGTCTGGCCATGGGGAAGAACTAGAAAGAGTAGGCCCTTGTTCAGTGAGCAGGCTTCTGTCCACCATAGGAGCGTGGCTCTTAAGCAGGGGATAAGGGGCAGAGGCACCAAAGGATTTTAGGTACCACTACAGTTTTCTCATGTACAGTCTGGCCAAGGGCGCCAACAGGATGTCATGTACCCCAGCACTTGAAGAAACTTCCTTGCTGTGAGGTGCTTTCTGTAAGCCAATTGGGAGATGTATTGGGGCAGGAAGCTCTGTTTTTCTGGAGAGAGGAAAGCTCTTTAGGTGGCTCTGTCCAGGAGAGCTCCTAAGATGGTGATTTGTCTGCTGGGCTGGAAATCTGATTTTTCCTTGTTGATGGTAAAGCCTAGAGAGATAAATTGGGCTTTGACAAAGTCAAGGTCTTGCAGGAGCTTTTCCCTGCTGTCTGTCTGGATGAGGCAGTCGTCCAGATATGGGTAAATTTGGATGTGGCAATGACCAGAGCCAGGCATTTGGTGAAAACCCTGGGAGCAGTAGATAAGCCAAAGGACAGAGCAGAGAACTGAAAGTGTTGTGAGCCTGCTCTGAAGCGAAGGAACTTTCTGCAGGACTCCATTATTGGAATGTGAAGGTAGGCATCCTTTAGGTCCAGGGTAACAAGCCAGGCATTTGGGCTCAGCATGGGTAAGAATTTTTGGTGTGTGAGCATTTTGAATTTTGGCACTTGCAGGGAAAGGTTTGCCGTAGATAGATACAGAATAGGGTGCCAAGTGCCCTCTTTCCTGGGCACTAGAAACAATCTGGAATAAAACCCTTTTTCCGGTTTGTTCCTGGGGTACAGGCTCCACCACCTTTTGTGCCCAAAGATTCTGAATGCGAGTGCCTCTACCCGTTGATATGATGGTATGTCTGGGTACCCTGCTAAGGTTGGTGTTTCTTTGAAGGAAAATCTGCATTCCTGAAAAATGATTTTTAGGACCCATTGATCCTTTGTAATGGATAGCCAACTGTCTTTGTAAAGGGATAGCCTTCCTAACCTTTGAGGGGTGGGTGTGGGGCAGAGGGAGGAGTCATTAGGGTAGGGAGTCCATGTGATGACTGCAACAGTAAAACACGAAGAACATCTCCCCTGTCCTGGGTATAGTAGAGGTCCATTGCCTGGGCCTCTGTTGTCCTTGTGGTTGCTGTCTGGGTGGTCTGTCCCTGCGGCCTTTCTTTTATCCAGGTCTGGATTGGGAAGGAAAGGACTAATGTTTGGAGGGAAAGTTCCTACTGAACCTGGGAGGTTGGACCTGGAAGAAGTCTTTAACTGTCTGAACGGATTTGGCCTTATCCTCCATTTTCTTGATCGCCTCCTCAGCCTTAGATCCAAACAAGCAGTCCTCATCTGGGGGGGCTAGGAGTTTAGATTTAGCATGATCAGGCAGAGGTTGTTCTTTCAGCCATACATGCCTCATAATGACTGACCCTGCCACAGCAGATCTGCTAGAGGCTTCTATGGCATCGTATCCACAGTGTAGAGAATGCTTTGCCACGAGAGTGCTGGAGTGCAAGAGCTCCCCTAGCTCCCTGGAACTACAGCTGTCTGGCAAGGGTGATATCTTCTGTTTTAATAGTTCCATGGTATGTTGTTGATATTTCAACATACAGAACTGGCAGTTAAGAGCTCCGATAGCCAAGATAGCACAGGTGTACACTTTTTTTTACCCCATCTGTCTAGAGCTCTGCTGTCCTTGTCTGAAGGAATAGGATTTTTTGTTGAACTGGCCCTAGGGTGATGACCTCTGAGTCTGCTGCAGGATTTTTGAACAAGTACCTGTGGGTGTCTTGCACCCTGCAATCCCCATCTGGCTTTCTAGATGCAGGGGGAGGGCATCAGGAGTGAGGCTAGACTCCAAAAAAACATTGCCCACCACATCCAAAATGGGAGGGATGGCTAAGGGTTTGTGCTGGGGGAGATCCAAAGACTCCCTTAGTCTCTTCTTAGACTGTCGGTAACCCTGAGCTTCCCAGTGGAAATGTTCCCGAAGGGTGTGTAAGGTCTCACCAAAGGACAGGTTCTCAGGGGGGTGGGATGCAAAAGGGATGAATTCCTCTGCATCAGAATCTTCAAAGGAGGTAAGGGGCTGTTCATCATCAGAATCCAAATATTCAGATTCTTCAGTGTCATGTTCTGAAAGAATTTCTGGGGAAAGATCCCTTTTCCATTTGGATGGAGTGGTCTGGTTACCTCTGATAAGAGAGATAAGATCCTCTGCCATTTTAAGAAGTTGTTGTGACTGAACAGGTTGGGCTTGAGGAAGATGGCAGCTTGGAACAATTTTTCTTGGAGTGGTCTTGCTCTTAGGCCTCAGTGTTTCCATGGGCTTGTGAGTGGCTATAGCCGGCGGGGTGGTCGTTTGTCTGGTGTCAGTTGTTCGAAAAACCTCCTTAGAGGCCAGTGCCTGCATAGTGGCCCAGGCAGACAACTGAAATACAGGCCAGATGTAGACTGTTCCGGTGGTGTACCGGACTCTGAAAGGGTCTTGGTAGAGGCCTGTGAAGGAATTGTGTCGGGCATCAGGGGCTGCGTAGGCGTCTCACTGAATTCCGGAGAGCTGACAACTGGCTTCAGGGAGGAGTTGCCTGAAGGCCTAATCTTATGTGGTCTGTCCTTTTCTTTATCTTTTCTCTTTTTGGGAATATCCACTGTATGCTGACCGATGGACGCCATATCGTAATGCGCAGACCTGGCTCTTTAATGTCTGGCTACAATTTCTGCTCTATGGCGAATGGTCCTAGAGTTAAAGAGGGCGCAGAACTGATACCCGGAGTCATCATGGTCTGGGCCTAAACAAGTTACACACAGGTCATGAAAGTCTCAGTGTGGCACTTGTTTTCCACAGCGCAGACAATTATTTACTTTTTCGGACATCGGTTAGTGCTAGAAAAACATCCCCAATGGGACAGTTAGCTTTAGTCATTTTCAACTTCACTCTGGCAACGGCCAACTGACACACACGCAAACTGGATATACCTTTGACTTGCCTTAGAGTACTACTTGTCAGTGAAATGCGTTTTAGGTGAAATGAACTTAAGGTGATTTGGTCTCAGTGAAATGGTCTTTCAGTGAAGTGATACGAATCCCTATATCTATATATGGGTCTCCTCCTGTTTGTTGAAAGTACATTTCATCAACAACAGAAAACAAAGCCCACTTCCGCGAAAGTGCATGTTTGCAAAAGCTGATTCGCCAAATTCCATTACAGTGGGGATAAGGGAATATATCCTTTTCCCCACTGTAGAGCGATCTCGGAATTAGCACATTTAAGTGGGGGGGGGTGCAGGGGGCTTGCCCCCATCCATAAATGTGATTTAGGGTTTGCTTTATTTTTTTATTCTTTTGTGTTTTTCCCTCGTTATTTTGCATTTCGCGAAAGTGCATTTTCAACAAAGTGCACTTTCGTGAAAGTGAGTTCAACGGTTTATGTTTCGATGAAACAATTTCAATGGATCAACATAAATCCATATAGAGATATATATATATAGATATATATAGGTTCATACTAGGCTATCTGCCCTAGGGCATTTATAAGCCTAGCCAGAATGTGTTTGGCTTTCGCCACCCATTTTAAATTTATTTTGCTATGCCCTTTTTCGAGGTTAGTATACTGTGCCTCTGTCTAACAGTGACACAGAAGTGATACCTGGGGTAAACCTACGATCTCCCATCCACTCAACAAGATTCCTCTTGAAGAGAGTCAATGAGGGACTCTGCCTAACCTGGACTGGGATTTTATTCCAGAGTGAAGGGAGCCTCTGGGTTATGAATCTGTCCCTCCAGCATGTCCTATTTATTTCAGTGCTGAGGTTCAAGTCTCTCGAGCGCGTAGCTCGATAGGATTTGGATTTTCTGAGGTGCAGCATGTCCATTAATTCCGGGTTGGACATGGCTTTATACGTCGGGCACCGATCACCTCTGAACAGGCGGTATGCCACTGAGTAGAGCTGGAGTTTCTTTAACCGTGCAGCATATGGCATCTGATTGAGCCCTTTGATCCTCTTGGTGAGGTACTTTTGGAGTCTTCCTAGTTGCTGCAGGTGTCTGGTAAGGTACATCCCAAAAGGGGCATTGTACTCAATTATGGGCCTGATGAGGGATGAGTAAAGAGGCACGATGACCTCCCCTGATCTAGATGTGAATCTCTTCATGATTAGGTGGGCTATATAAAATGTTTTTCTAACCACTTTGGCCACGTGGTTGTCAAATGAGAGATTGCTATCAACTTGGGTCCCCAGGTCCCTAATTACTTCTTCTGTACTTAATGGATTACCACCTATGTGGTAATTTGTGGGCACTTTGTTTTTGCCAAAGGGGATGACTATACACTTTTTGGCATTTAGCTTGAGGCCATGGCTCTGGCACCAGCTGTCTGTTTCTATGAGGCCCTTTTGGTGGATGCTTGTGTCAGCTGGAGAGTCGATTATGGCGCCCAGTTTGCAGTCATCTGCAAACTTGGTCAGCCACAGTCCTTCCGTGTTGGCCTGTACCTCCGAGAAATATATACCGTACAAGAGCGGTCCCAGGACTGAGCCTTGTGGGACACCACTTGTAACTGGTTTGGAGTCTGACATGGCTCCAGCAATTCTAACCATATGGGTTCTGTCCTTGAGCCAGTTTGCAATCCATCTAGTGACATAGGGGTTTATATTTAAGCTGGTGAGCTTATCTATAATGCCCGAGTGGGGTATTGTATCAAAGGCTTTTGCGAGGTCCAGGTAGGCTGTGTGGACCACCTTCCCCTCGTCAATGGCCTTGGTGACTGTTTCAAAGAAATCAACCAGGTTTAAGAGGCAGGATCTGCCCTTAAAGCCGAACTGGGTAGGATCCAGTGTCTGTAGGTCCCCAATATCTTTATTTATGAGGTCCATGATGATCCTTTCCATAGCTTTGCAGACCAAGCTAGTCAGGCTTATGGGGCGATAGTTTCCAGGATCCGTTGAGGCGCCACCTTTATGGAGAGGGACCACTGTTGCTGTACACCACTCTTTGGGCACATATCCTGTAGTAAGGCTGAGATTGAACAGTAGTTTTATGTTTGGGTTTAGCTCTTCTTGGAGTTCATGTAGGACGCAGCCCGGGACACCGTCTGGTCCCATTGATGCTGCGTTTTTTGCTTTGGAGAGGGCGGCTCTTTTCTGAGCATCTGAGATGTCAGGGGGCAGCACTCTGCTGGGATAGATATTTGCCCTTTTGGTGGGGAGGGGGGGGGAGTTTGCACTGAACCTGTCAGCTACGATGTTGGCAATGTCTGTGGGTTCGGTGTATTTTTTGTCATTTTGGACTAATTCTGAGCATATCTGGGAATTACCACCCAGGTTCCTAACATAACTAAAGAAAGCCTTGTGATTATCCTTAGTGTCCTGTGCAATTTTTCTCTCGAAGCTGGCCTTATAGGTTTTTATGTTACTTTTAACATCTTAGTCTTTGTATATACATTATTACATATTTGGTTATTGAGCAGGGAATGTATTTAAGCAATTTTTGATTATTTTTGATTTTTATGACAATATCTTCTCTGGCTTCTGCTCCTTTTCTATACCTTTAATATTTATTCACACTTTTTAATTGGCTCCATACTATTAACTGAATGGGTTTTGTCACATGATTTCACTCAATTTTGTAACAGAGGTATTTAAGCAGTGTGCGTTTGCTTTTAACTAGTTCTGAAGAAGTCCCAACTGTATTTGTGATGAAAACCCTTAACTAATTTCAATAAAAGTTATTTTTAAGGTCCATTGAGCTTTTTTACTCAGTTTGGCTTACACAACTAGGAAGTTTCTTGCTGCTGTACTGTTCCAGTGTCCCTTTTTTGCTTTGTTACAAGTGTTTTAGTTAGAAGATGTTCTACGCTGTTATTTCTTTTTTTATGCCCTCCCAATCCTCTTCAAGGGCACTTTTTGTCATGGGTTTAAGAGGTAAAAGATCATGCCTGTTCAAGCATGCAGAAATATAATTCATGTATTCTCATTAACTTCCTGAAATCCCATAACCTTTCTAGTTTCATATAACAGGAAGGTAGGTAACCAGAGTATGATGAGTTTATGATGATTAAACTACTTCCTAAGGAAGGTCTTCGTTTTCCTCAGCAGAGGCTTCTGTTAACTTCCTGTATTAATACTCATAATGGGAGACGGTAATATGCAAGCAGTGCAATGGTATCAAGATACAGCTCATTAGATAAAGCTATAAAGCCTCAGCACTGACAAGGATCGTTAAAGAGTTTCAGAGATCTTTGCCGCCCACTCATACCTCTTGTATTTACAAAACATCCGGTTCCAAATTCTCGCTTGGATGACATGTATACATCTGGTGAGGTTACCAACATAAATGTAGCCGTAAAACTTCAAAACATTTGATTGATGTAAAGCCCTTATTTAGCAGATATTGCTGTTGACATTACCTTCTTTTAAGTTACCATGGTTAATTACATGACTGGAAAATTTTCAGAGTCAATTTCATTCTAAGAAACTGATCTCTAATATCAACGGAAATCCCCTGAAGCAAGCTATAGGACCCCGATTTTCAAAATGAGCACTTTAACTAGAAGAACCAAAGACTTCCAACACCACTTCCAGTGAATCAAATCATTTCTGCACTAGACAGTGCAAAAAATGTTGCAGGCAACAAACTCTTAGGTAAATATTTGGTCATGTACTCAAAGTTGACCTTATATAAACAAGTTGTAGGGGAAGACTCACATCTAACTCTATGTACACTACTGCATTCTCTCTAAGAGACTGTGTGCCTTAGTTTTTAAAAGGACAGTGAAAAATAGACTCCTTCACCAACATTTTATGCAATCATAAACAAACAGTGTTATAATAGCAATGAAGAAGTACTGTTAAAAATCCATGGTAAAATAAAATCCTTCTGTAATCAGGAAACAGCCTACACAAAAATTGCACATTTGTGCAATTTTGCCACTTGCTATCTACAAGTATAGAGTGAATGGAGAGACTCAAACATATGGAAGACAAGAGTAAGCTATATAATTTCTTCTGTAGAACACAAAAGAAAAACTCTAAAGCAAATTTCAAGAGGAAAAACTGCTGCGATATCTTGATGTTGCTCTAGTGGGCTGAATCCAAACACTAGTTAATAACCAGAAAGAACCAAGAGGACAACCTCCCCCTTTTTTTTATTCCTACTAGTCACACAGCACACTAGCAAAGATGAAAAAGACAATTCCTCCTGATGCCAGTTCCTTGTTTCCATTTGCACGCCAGACCCACTTGGAAGCTGTTCAATGTTCTACAATGAAGAATCCTTTGACAAGTGCCTTACAGACGACTGTGTGCACATTCTCTAAAGACGGACTTCACTTAATTGTGATGGATTTGTGCTCATGTCATCACAAATATAAACACAATCTCATCTGAAACCAGTTATCAAGCAAAATGCCTTTTTATAACACAAAACTGCAAGGGTAATAGGGCAGTATATTTTACACCCATCTACTATGTGCAATAGTGTTTGGGTTCATGGAGATATGTGCATGACTAAATGGTGGGGTAAATGTGAAATGCAGAAACTACAGCCTTTACCATGTTAAATAAAGACTGGAAGAAAATGTTCCATCTTGTAATCCACAATAACAAATGAAACAGAACATAAGAAAAGATGCCTCACCACTTGCTGACCTTCAAGAAAACAGTGCCATACTACTTCTGATCTTACTACAATGAAAGCCAATACCTCATATGTTTTGATTTTAAACTGCAAGGTATCTATAGTTTTTAGACTTTCTTCATGTTCTCTTTCTTTTGTTGACAGCAAAGTCTTCAGATGTTCTCTCTGAAAAGTGAAAGATGTACTATAAGAAACCTCAAAAATGGTCAAATATCCAAAATATAAAAGTCTCATTATTTAGAATGACATCATAAATATTTTAAGAAACCAGTTCCTCAAATTATTTCATTACATCGACAGCAGAAAATACTGAAACCACAAATGGAGAGCTTGGATGTCTCAGATTCTCACTGTACTGTTTACATTTAAAAAAAACACATCCATAAAGAAATATACATTTTTATAAAGAAACACATGAAACTACTAATTCTTAATTGTCATGGGCTATATTCACTAATAAGGCCAGTTTTCTCACTGGAGGCAAAGGAACCTACCATCACTCCTCAGGAAATTACAGTTGTGTTAGGTACTTACCTTAAAAGTAGTTGTTAGAGTACCTTCCCTACTGTAGTGGAAACTCTTGGGAATTCCAACCTTACAGAAGCATTAGTCCAACCCAAATACCACAGACTTGCACCATCTCCCTCAGTCCATCGGACACCTTTCCCTTCATTGTCAGCGTGCTGTCCTATAAATGGTTGCCAGCTGGCACCATCTTTAGCTCTTTCTTTCCCTTTAACACTCTCCAGGGTAGTAAAGAATGTGAACTATTCAGCTATGTCCCCAGACCACAACAGGGAAGGTAGAGAATGGGACCTAACTGGAGGCAAGCGAATACTGAGAAGGGTACCTACCCCAACCCCAGGAAAGGAAAAGAAAGAGGGTAGGTGGGTGGGAATTGGTATTGCAAAAGTGACGCTTCCTGATCATTTATGACAACTATCTAACACCACTGTACTTTTCTTCTTTGCACAGTATAGTCAATGTAGCAGTAATAACTCTTGGGAAGATTACAAAAGAAAAACAGAGCTGGGAGATTATCCAAAAACTGGAATAAAAACTCAGTCCCTGGACAATGGCTAAAGCAAAGTCAATCCTAGCCCTGATTTCTTGATGCTAGGTCATCTAGCCACTTAACATAACTACAACATCCTTTGTAAACAAATGCCTGAAGGTAAGGAGTACTAAAATCATCCATCCTGCCAGCTTCAGCTTCTTCAAGTAAATGTACTGTAGACCACCTGTTCAGGGTGAGAAGGTCCACTTGTAGTGGGAGCATCCATGGATCTTCCAGGGCCATGTTCAGTAACTCAGAGAAATAGTGCTGCCTGAGTGAAAGGGGGGCTACTAGGATTACCTCTGGCTGGTCCTCCCTGCGCTTAGGTCTCACTGGGGATAAGGGGTAGGGGAAGGAAGACATCCAAAATTAAACATGTCCATGTGAAGGAGAAGGCATCTAGCATCCATGTTCCCTTTTCTGAAGCTCTTGTGCAATATTTCTTGAGTTACATGTTCTATCTATTTTTGGCACACCCCATTTGTGAGTTATTTAAAGGAACACTTCTCTCTAACATCTAATGATCTGGGTCTTGGCTTAACTTGCGGAGTGCACCTGTAGTGTTGCTCTCTAACCTGGGAGGTATTGAACTAGAGGGGGTCAGACTCATTCCTTGTGCCACTCTGAACAAGAGGTATGAGGTGGTGCTTCCTTGTCTGCTGATGTACCACGTTACTGTGGTACTGGCAGTTTGTTCAGAAGGATTCCTGTTTGCCTGTGCTCTTTGGACTGCCATCTACTCTGGAGTCTGGCTTCCCAAGTGCTTTGGGACTCTTACTTCCTTGAATGAGCTCCCCTAGTCCAGGTCTGAAGCCTCTGTCAGGATCAGGGTGCTTATTCCCAGCCAGAAGGGCAGTGTCTCGGTTGGTCCTGAAGGCTTATACTGGTCACTGAACTCTTTCTTGAAGCATGAGAGGAGGGGCATGGTGGTTTGCAGGGAGTGCTGATGTTGGCACCAGCATTTCTTTCAGCAACCATTGCAGTTTTCTGATATGAGGTCTGACTTGTTAACCTCGAATCACAGGAACATTCTGGCTTTCTGAACTACAGAAATGTGGATGGAAGAGGACATCTTTCAAGTCTAAGCTGGTCATGCCAGCTTCTGAGAGGATCATGGGCAAGAATCTGTGCAGGACAAGTAGCCTGAACTTTACAACCAGTAGAAATGTATTAAATCATGAAAAGTGAGCTGACTAAAGCCGTTAGTCCTGTTACTACAATATATCAGTTACGCCATGGCATGTAGAACTCTTTACACTTGTGCGGAGAGTTTGGATGAAACACAAGGAGATGAACAGATCGAGTTAGAGTTCCAAGATTACCTTGGGTATGAAGAAAAGCTCAGTCTTGACTGTAACTATGTTGTGGTAGACCATAAAAGGTCTTTTTATACAACAAATACACCAAAGCCGGAAATTCACAGATCCTGATGGTTGAAGCCACTGCTACCTGGAAAACAATTTAAAAAAAATTAAGTTATATATCTACAGTGCAATGAAAAAGTATTTGCCCCTTCCTGATTTCTTATTGTTTTGCACGTTTGTCGCACTTAAATGTTTCAGATCAAACAAATTTAAATTTATTCAGAGATAACGCAAGTAAACACAAAATGCATTTAAGTGATGATTTTATTTAAAGAAAGAAAACTATCCAAACCTACATGGCCCTATGTGAAAAAGTAATTGCCCCCCCTTGCTAAATCATGTGGTTAATCACATTTTTGGGAAAGCTGAGTTCAATTTCACTAGCCACACCCAGGCTTGATTACTGCCAGACCTGTTGAATCAAGAGATCACTTAAATAGAACCCGTCACACAAAGGAAAAAGAAAGGAAAGACAAGATCTCTGGAACCGGAGCAGAAAAGGGATCTATGTCCCTCTGGCGAGCCCAAAGAGAAAACCTCTTCCATTTGCTGGAATAAACCTATTTAGTGGAAGGTTTCTGAGATGCCAAAACAATATCCTTCACCGTGGAAGGCAATTTGGTCTGGCTGATTATCACTGGAACTGGAGGTACCAAGCTGTCAACCTCAGGGATGTCAAGTTCAGGAGGGTAAGTCCCCATGGGTGGGAGATCCTGCACTGGATATAATATCCAAGGGAGATGTTTCAGATGAGACCAGAGGAGGAAGAACCATGTTTGACGAGGCCAAAAGGGGGCAATGAGGAGGATGTGAGCCTTTAGGAAATGGGATTTCTGTAGAACTTTGGGAAAGAGGGGCGTTGGGGGATAGGCGTAAAGGAGTCCCAGCAGCCAATCGTAAACCACAGCATCCCTGGATGACTCCCCCCGGTGGGGGGATAGGGCAAAGTATTTGCTGCATTTGTGATTGACAGGAGATGCAAACAGGTCACAGCACAGAAATCCCCATAGGTCAAAGATCCGACTTGCCACTGACTGTTTCAGAGACCACTTGTGAGGACTCAGGATAGACCTGTTCAGTTTGTCCAGTAGCACGCTGGAATCACTGGGGATATGCACTACAGTTAACTTTGAACCTAACACCACTCTTAAGTATTTAACTGCGGTACCACCTTTAACATTCTTGTAAGAAAAGCGCAGTCTGGGTCTGAACTGTCTGCAAACAGCTACAGTTAACTTTGAGTATGTGTCTACCTGTTTGAGCCAATATTCATTTTCCCCTGGAGAGCACTCTGCTTTGGTTGTAAGCAGCCCCCCCCCGACACACACACACACACACACACACACACACACACACACACACACACACACACCTTCAACTTTCTCTTATTCCCTTCTGTTAGCAAATAGTATCCATAACTGATCAATAGTGTGTGTTTGTAAATTTAAACTATGACCACAGTAGCCTACTGATACAAGGTTATCCTGTTTTTCCACCTGAGAAACTAAGAAATGACTTACAGTTTCAGAGCAGTCCTTGGTCAATTGTGATTGTTTCTTAACACATACTTGTCTTTGCTTTGGCTCATTAGCAGCAGTACAAAGAACTGCCTGCTCACACCCTTGTTCTCCCCTCTCCCTTCCCTGTTTATTACCTTAAGACAAACCCAAAGTTAATAAATATTACATGTGGCAGGCACCATTTTTAAAACTACAATCCACTCTGCTACAGGCCCCATGAAGGCTCAGTGTCTCTCCAGTAAGTGTTTTACAACTGTAAATGCCTATTTTTGTTGAATTGTATTAGACATTTTACAACTGTATATGTTTATGTTGAATTGTGTTAGACATCTAATGATTTATGCTTTATTATTAGATGTTACTATGGCATGCTAGCATTTGTATGCACCAATTTGTTTTTACTATAACAGTATGTATGGTCTATTTTCATAGCTGCACCTTGTTCACTACGGTTATTCATGTAATTGTGTTGTGTGTAGACAGCTCATACTAGTGTCTAATTACTTCTATATAATTGTGCTGTTACTGGTGGACAGAATCACATTACAGAAACACGACAGATTGCTGCTCGCTATATTTTTATCTGTGAATGCATAACTGTTGTTCTTCCAACTGGCTCAGTATCTGCATATACTAAGTAGTTGGTGTATGGCATTCTCCTGCATGCGGTAGCTATTTGCTCAGTGTGTTTTTTATAATCTTTATAATATATATTTACCATCTCAAAAGTGCTTACTCCTCTCTGTACTCTTCTTTTCTAGACCTAACACCACTCTTAAGTATTCAACTGCGGTACCACCTTTAAATTCTTGTAAGAAAAGCGCAGTCCAGGTCTGAACTGTCTGCAAACAGCTACAGTTAACTTTGAGTATGTGTCTACCTGTTTGAGCCAATATTCATTTTTCCCCTGTTGAGCACTCTGCTTTGGTTGTAAGCAGCCCCGCCCCCCACCACACACACACACACACACACACACACACACACACACACACACACACACACACACACACACACACACACACACACACACACACACACACACCTTCCACTTTCTCTTATTCCCTTCTGTTAGCAAATAGTATCCATAACTGATCAATAATGTGTGTTTGTAAATTTAAACTATGACCACAGTAGCCTACTGATACAAGGTTATCCTGTTTTTCCACCTGAGAAACTAAGAAATGACTTACAGTTTCAGAGCAGTCCTTGGTCAATTGTGATTGTTTCTTAACACATACTTGTCTTTGCTTTGTGATTGTTTCCAGCCCTTCATATGAGCAACCAACAGGGTCTCTACCTGCTTCGCTCCCCACCCTGCCCCCTATTCCTTCCCACCCCCGGTGGTCCCACCTTTATTGCACTTAAACCCCTCCCATCTTTCTAATATCCAACCACAGCACTAACCCAACACTACCTCCTCCATCTTCCCACTAATATCACACCTCCTCAACTAACATGTACAAGCATACCTTTCCTATGCTCACTGCATGCACTCTCCTTGCATATCTTACATCCTACCAAAGCTCCATCATTTCCCCCACTCAACCACTACCACTGTACTACTACTCACACCACCACTCGTCTCACCCACACTCAGCTCCCCTCCCACCAGCTCAAGAACCATCCCTATGCACCCCCCACATATTCTACCAACTATATTACTCAAACATAAAGCATCCCTACAACTTAACATAGTAACCCTCCCACCATACCTATTACCCACAAAGCACAATCATAAAGTTTCCCTTATAAACAAACATATTCAAAAACTGAGAAAACTAATAATCTCATGCTTATCAAAACTAGCCCTAAGTGGAGACATCCACCCCAACCCTGGCCCTACCATCTCCAACCCCAATCTTCATAATCAGACTAGAAACCACAACTTCTCCCATATTACAGCCAATAGAAAGCCAAGTGACTTCCTTCTACTATATCTAAATATTAGAAGTATATCCAACAAAGTCCATGAACTCCATGCCACCATAGACTTGTACTCCCCAGATATAGTTATCCTGACAGAAACCTGGCTAAAACCTCACATTACCAGTGAGCAAATACTCTCTACAGGTTACAGCATACTAAGAGTAGACCGGCTAAACAAAAAAAAGAGGTGGTGTAGCTATAATATTTAAACAGCAACTAAACATCCAGATCTTAAAATCATCAGCTCCACAAATAGGCAATGAGGAAATAATATATGCCAACCTCAAAATTAACCAAAACAAAACCATCAACATAACTGGATGCTACTTCCCACCTGGCCAAAACATCCCTCCCCTAGAAAACCTCCTCAGCTGGTCTACCCACCATCTCCCCCAAGAAACTATCATCTTAGGTGATTTCAATATTGACTGGCAATCCTGTTCTGGCAACAATCCAACCCATCATGTACACCTTCATGGCTTCACTCAACTAGTCCAGTCACCAACCAGGATAAATAAAAACTCCATCAAGCACACTACCCTGGATTGGATACTAGTCAGTAAGAGCCCCCAGTCATATATAACAGGCTGCTTATCAGATAGCCTCAGTGATCACTCCCCAACATTCCTACTCAAAAAATACCTATATCAAGCTAAACCTGTCATCTACCGTCAAATACGTAAAAAACTAAACTTTAACCCACTCACATTCATCTCATCCCTCAAAGAATGTAACTGGCATCCTCTAAAGTACCTCAGTCTAGATGATGTAGTTGAATTGTTTAATACTACCTTCCTGAACATCCTTAATTACCATGCCCCCATAAGATTCTCCAGAACCAAAGCACAACCCTCCCCACGGCTACAGAAAACCACTAAGTCAGAAATGAAAATCAGGGATGAAGCCTGGGAGCACTGGCGCAAAACCAAAACCCCTCCAGCTAGACAGAAATTCTTAGAACTACGCAAGAGAGTCAAAAAGCTAATAAAACAGGACAAATCCCAATACTACCAGTCTGCCCTAGACTCCTCGCAACACAGCCCCAAACAATTCTGGTTCTCCATAAACTCCATCCTCCACCCAGGTAAAGTCAGTACCCCTCCTCCTAACATCCCTCACTCCTCAGAAAATATTGCTACCTCATTCAACACACACTTCACCCAAACCATACTATCACTAGCTAAACAACACAACCCCCCACACCTTCAACTTGTAATCTCCCCACTGCCTTCTCTTTTTCTCCTGTACCTACCTCCAACATAAAAAAACTCTTAACTAAACTTAAACCCACCAAATTAGCAGCAGACAGCCTCCCAAGTGAATACCTACAAATCGCAGCTGATGCTCTGGCCTACCCAGTATCCATCTTGATTAACCGATCTCTGTCAGAAAGTTACGTTCCCACACTGTGGAAAGTATCACATATAATTCCCCTCCACAAAGGCGGACCCTCCACAGAACTAACCAATTACTGCCCCATAGCTATTCTCTCTCCACTCTCCAAAATACTAGAGAGATGCATACACTCTCAGGTCTCAAGACTACCTCCTTACTAACGACCTCCTTTCCAGTACTCAGCATGGTTTCTGACCAAACCATAGCACCACCAGTGCCTTGCTCTCCTTTACTAACACTATCCTTCAGCATAAAAACAATGGCTATCTCTCCTCTGCTACTTTCCTAGACCTATCTAAAGCATTTGACATGGTCCCACACAAATAACTTATCTCTGTCCTCAGTAACCTATCCTTCTCACCAACTGGTTTCAGAGTTACCTGTCTGACCGCCAACAATCCGTTGTATGGCAGAATGACATATCTCCCCAACTACCTGTCTCCATAGGGGTTCCCCCAAGGATTCATCCTTGGACCCCTACTCTTCTCTGTTTACACCAATAATCTAGCCTCTGCCACCAAACATGGCACACACATACAATACGCAGATGACTCGACCATCATCTGCTCAGCCCAGTCCCTACCAAAACTGCAAAAAGTCACACACGAAGCCTTTGCCTCTGTTGAAACATGGTTATCCGATGCCCGATTAACACTCAACCCAAACAAAACTAAACTACTCATCTTCCAACTGACCAAACATACTCAAAACAACTCTCACTTTAACATCATGGCAAAAGACAACACCACTATATACCCAACCGAACACACCAAATTGCTAGGAGTGGAAATAGACAATAAACTAAAATTTGCATTCACATATCCATGACTATAAAAAAAGTCCACAAAAAACTAGGAGCTTTATACAGAAATAAGCAATTTCTCACCAAAGCAGCAAAGATTTCAATTGCAAATTCCCACCTTATCTCCACCCTACTTTATGCCTCTCCAATATATACCAACCTAAGGCAATGTGATCTAAACAAGCTAGTGACCTGCTACAACAAAATCGCCAAATTCGCCACAGGGGCATCCTACCATAGTCATCACTCTCTCTCTCTCTTGCTGAACTGGGCTGGCTTGAACTCCCTCACCTCCTTCAGTGGTATCAACTCTCACTCGCCCACAAACTAGTAAACCATCCACTAAATGTCCCATCCCTCCAGAATCTACTCCTACCCTATCGCACCACCAGACCACCAAGATCCAGCAGCAAAAATCACTTGCAGATCACTAAAGCCAATAACTCTGCTGGTGAAGCACTATTCTCTTGCGCCATAGCCAAATTATGGAACTCACTCCCACCCACAATTACCACCATACCATCATGCACCCACTTCAAAACTTTACTAAAAGTGCAACTAAAAACATGCTGGCTATGCCCTTGCAACTCCCACTCTAATATCATCCACCCCATCCAACCACTACCTTTCTTTCCACTCCACTAACTACCTTGATTATAGCAAGCTCAGATGCTCATAAGCCAGTACTTATTATACAGCACAAACTTCTTCTTCTTGTAACATTTGTTAATGTCTGGTATGCACTTCACAGATAAAGATTCTAATTGTCTACTGATGTACTATGTTCTTCATCTGTAAATATGTTGCAAGTAATTGCTATGTAAATTGTTGATCACTATGTAATCCAATGTAAATACTGTCTGTTTATTTTAACTGTGGAGCTTTTCTCCCCGGGCCGCCACTGAAAATGGACCTACGTCCAGTCGGACACTCCCGGTCAACAAATTTAAATAAATAAAGTGAAGTAGGCCAAAAGATCCCAAAAAGTAAGACATGCCACGATCTAAAGAAATTCCAGAACAGATGAGAATGTAATTGACATTCTATCAGCCTGGAAAAGGTTACAAAGCCATTTCTAAAGCTTTGGGACACCAGCAAACCACAGTGAGAGACATTATCCACAAATGGAGAAAACATGGAACAGTGGTGAACCTTCCCAGGAGTGGCCGGCCTACAAAAATTACCCCAAGAGTGCAGCAACGACTCATCCAAGAGGTCACAAAAGAACCCAGAACAACATCTAAAGAACTGCAGGCCTCACCTGCCTCAGTTAAGGTCAGTGTTCATGACTCACCATAAGAAAGAGACTGGGCAAAATTGGCATGCATGACAGAGTTCCAAGGCGAAAACTACTGCTGACCAAAAAGAACATAAAGGCTCATCTCACTTTTGCCAAAAAACAACTTGATGATCCCATGACTTTTGGGAAAATATTATGTGGACTGATAAAACAAAAGTTCAACTTTTTTGGAGGTGTGCATCCCATTACATCTGGCATAAAAGAAACACAGCATTTCAGAAAAAGATCATGCCAACAGTCAAACATGGTGGTAGTAGTGTGATGGTCTGGGGCTGCTTTGCTGCTTCCAGACCTGGACAACTTGCTGTGATTGATGGAACCATGAATTCTGCTCTCTACCAAAAAGTCTTGAAGGAGAATGTCCGGCCATCAGTTCGTGACCTCAAGCTGAAGTGCAGTCGGGTTCTGCAGCGCAGCAGGACAAAGATCCAAAACACACCAGCAAGTCCACTTCTGAATGCCTTAAAAAAAAACAAAAACAAAATGAAGGTTTTGTAGTGGCCTAGTCAAAGTCCAGACTTGAATCCAATTGAGATGCTGAGGGATGACCTTTAAAAGATGGTTCATGCTCGGAAACCCTCCAATATGGCTGAATTAAAACAATTCTGCAAAGAAGAGTGGGCCAAAATTCCTCAACAACGATGTGAAAGATTGCCAGTTATTGCAAATGCTTGATTGCAATTGTTGATGCTAAGGGTGGCACAATTAGTTATTAGGTTTAGGGGGCAATTACTTTTTCACATAGGGCCATTACTTTTTCACATAGGGTCATGTAGGTTTGGATATATTTTTTCCCTTAATAAATAAAATCATCACTTAAAAACTGCATTTTGTGTTTTCTTGAGTTATCTTTGTCTAATACTTACATCTGTTTGATGATCTGAAACATTTAAGTGCGACAAACATGCAAAAAAATAAGAAATCAGAAAGGGGCAAATACTTTTTCATTGCACTGTATGTATACACAGACATATGAAAAAACACTAAGGTAGCAAAACTGACCAGTTTGGACCAGGCAGTGCGAGTCTTTCAATCAAAATTCTCAAGTCCTGATTGGATAAGTCTCCTAGGAGGGGGTATCAGGTTAAGAGCTCCACTTAGAAATATCTTGACAAGAGAGAATATGGAAACTGAAAAATCAGAGGAAATAAAAAAGATTCATTCTGACAGGATCACATGCAAGAACATGAAAAGACAACTGCAACAGGTGACTCGCTACCCCAGGAGGGTAGGCCATTGAATATCATATATAAACTACACCTGCTGCTGTCATACACATGCACAATATCAATAAAATGCTGTAGTGCAATGGACAGGATATTCATCCAGCTGGTTGGTGCAGTCCTTCTGGCCAATTACAGTCTTACACAGCATCACACCGGCCAGCAAACTGGGTCCTGTACATCTGCAATTACATGTATGCCAGCCATGTGGGCAGCATAAAGGTTCCTGCAGTGGATGATGATGGTGTGCAGCTCCCTTGTCACCTACACAGCACTCATCCTAGTACTACTTGTAAACATTATGAGCCTGGTGGGTTGTGAACCACATCAAGTCCATGTGTATCTTGGTGGACATATGTCTCAACACTTTATGAGCCATCCCCACCATAGCATAGGCCAAATATGATGGACATGCATGCCTTAACTATGCTAAGCACTCAAAATAGGCATTGGTTGTGTGTACAACAGCATGACAAACACTGCTTGTGGGATGAGGCCTGTGAAAATGTCTGCCCATGTAGGGCACCACTGCAATCCTTCATACGCTACTACTGGATTAAACACTGCTGACAGAGCACATAAGGCAATGTACAGGGGATGACGAACTATATCCTGCAGCACAGCTCTGCCAGGGGTGGAGGCCCATGTGTCTGCAGGCTCCATAGAGTGAAACAGAGGTCATGGATCTTTAAGATCTCCTGTCTAGGAACACACCTGTGTATATTTAAGCCACACCTACATAGGAAAAACTGTTCCTGCTTGTTGAAGTAGCTGCACATCATGTCTCAATGTGGGACTTCTCATGAAAAGCTGGATCTCCATGCAACTGTGTCATCTGGAGCTGTTGGACATGTATACCATGTAACCCCATCATAGCAGGACAAATCATGACTAGTCAGATTGCTACTTACACATATTAGCATGTGAAAGGTAAAAGCTCATACAGGTGCTCAGTACGTAGAAAGTGAACTAGACGTGCAATGGGCGTGCAGTTACCATTGCTAGACCAGGAAAGGAAGGTCTGCAGAAGTCTACCAGGCATGACCATTCCCCAAATGCAACTGTCAAGGATGTTTCAGACACTATACATGAGCTGTGCACTACAGGGCTAGCGACAGACAAAATGACCCAAACATGACCTTCTAGGATACAATGATGCACGTTGATAGAGTGCTCAGTCTCCTAATAAAGTGGGCCCTTTACCAGTGAACATGATGCTAACGGAAGTTTGCCAGTGCACCCCACCCAGGGACACTGTCTGCTCTGAAGAACTTTAGCTCTGTACAATATGATGTGTGGACTGAGGCAAGTGCAGACAAACAGGGAGTCTACCGTTTTTCTACTGTTGACTATAGTGGACATTATTAAGACTACACCATCACAAAGCTGGCACTGATGGACTGTACTATCCCCACAATGAGCCATGTGGCCCAGCAGCTGTATTTCACCAGTGGCTTTGTAGGTCTTGATCATGAGAATACAATATCTTAATACTGGCATACTACTTGATGGTTAGCAGGTACGTGACAGCATACTCCAACTCAACAGTAGATTAAAAGAACATGGAACAAAAGGCAAGCCAACAGTTCAGACCTGCATTCATTATATGCATCTTTGAAAATACAGTCTTTAATGGAAGTACATAAAGCCTTCAATGATGTTCATCTCAATGACTGCAGTTTTTAGTAAACAATTATCTGGATACAGGTGCAGCACTGACTAGCAACTCAGTACGGCACAGATCCCACCTTTATGCTGCAGACCTGGAAACACTTAGCCCTGAGACACCTCAGTGGTGACACTTTTCCTGAAATGCAGGATCCCAATGATGAGGAGTCCTCCTTTGTGGCTGCTATGCTTCCTGAAAGGGCACTACATCTTGTGTGGAAGCAGCAGCATGAACTGCGTCATGAAAGGATTCTTCATGTGCCCTCCCCCCAAATACCCAGTAAATTTCTGGAGTGTTGCAGAGACAATTAGCACTGGACCTCCCCAATGAACTGTCCTGTTAAGTTATGACATCTCTATCTGAATGTCACAGCTGGGACAGCAGCAGGCATTCACTGGGATACTACTATACACTGCTTGGGAAGCAGAAGGTATCTGTAGTGCATGATGCACGATGATTTCACTAAATAAAAAAAAAAAAGATAATATCCTGAGCACCATTACAGAGCAAGCCCCAACCTTCACAATGCTTAGAGGATTGTTAAGCACCCCTAAGAGCTGTTAATATTGTCTCTACACTAAAAGCAGACAGCAATGACCAGAAAACAACAGCAGCAACATGGCATGAAACAGCTTTGTTTCAACTCCTGATTCTACCTGGTCTGCTAAAGTACATCCAGTATTTTTGTTACAACTGCATCTCTTACACAGAAATATGCAACACATCAACCCTACTGTTTTACCAGCTTTCAAAGCTAGTAGAACACATCACTTTTTTAATCAAAATTTTCACCATTAGTAAATGGAAAAGAAATCTCCACATACTACAAAGAACTATGATCAGATCTCTAATCGTAACAATCATATTATGTGTTCACAACATGGATGTCGAGATTCACTCTTGAGGAGAATTTCTTATCCACATCTCCAACTCGGTATATGCTCATTGTAATCCATAACCAGCATTTAATCCTCTCTGTTAGAGTCCTCTATTATACACTTTGCAGCGAGAATAAAGGTACATAGTGGAGCAATGGGTAGCCCTTTCCAGGGCTGCACCCTACTCCTAAAAAGTGTCTGTGGTACTGCCTATAATGAATGTCTAAACAAGTTCTAGCTGTGGACTATAAGGATGATGACAGTAAGCTAACATCTGTGACACATAACCTTACGCTGCAACTAAAAGGTGTCCTACATGCCTACATCACTCAGACATATATATTTCTTACTTTGAAACTTAATCAGTTCACTGTTTAATGACATGTTATATTAATCTTCCCATTCAATTTTCCTACATAGCTGAATACCTTATAATGGCTTTCTGGCTTTAAAATTATGTTTATAGCTAGATTTAGAAGATTTCCTAAAAAGTACATACAATGCATAGTAATTAATACCAGCTTTAAAGAATTTTTAAAACCAAGTCATTTTTTTCTTTATCTAGGTGATTTCTAGGATGCCTTTTTATGCCTAGCCATGATTTTCCATTAGTAAATGGCAGGATAACTCACCCAGGAGCATCTAGTTGAGTTGAGGTGGCAGAGTTTTTACAAACTGCTTTTTTTCCAATTGCTTACATATCTTTTTATTCTTCCTGACAACATCAAAAGGATTTCTGTTGAATTTGTCAGCATATCTGTTGCCAATGGGCACATGTCCGTAGAATGTAGAGGTTTGTAATGTCACACAACAAACACTCAAAATGAAGAATTCATCAACAGTATCCCATGTAGACTTAGTTCACAAACAATAGTATCTCAAATCTAATTTCATATGGATGCAATTTACTGCATAGTAATTGTCATTCAACGTCTAGAAAGGCTGATTTTACTTTTGGGTTAAATGACAATGGTATTATGATCTGCAGGGACTACAGACACGATCGACCTTAGTTGGAATTTGCAATATTTGATCAAAATGTTTCAAATAAGCACAGTTAAGTAATGTTACAAAATATGTGTTTGATGTGGGGTAGTTTATCCAGTCAATATTTGGTCATTTAAAATCTTGCAAAATAATTTTAGTTCTACTTACTTTCGTACCTTGGGATCTTAGTAAGACAAATCCTCATGTTTGATGGGGGCACAGACAGTCAAAGGTGGATACCTATACTATTATATTCATCATCACTGAAACTGAGTAAGCAATTTCTACTCCAAAGATCTTTTCTAGCTTCAACTTTCAGGTATACTTTAGCAAACATAGATACACAGTCACTTATCTCATTAGACCTGAAACAATGGAAGGTGGTGTACCCTTGAATTTATAACACACGATTTAGAGCTTTAAACCAGGTTTTGGTAATGGTACAAATATTAACATATCTCAAACTGGGGAACACATTTAAATAACCCTTTTTTTAAATCTGGAGATAGTTGACATTTAGCAAGGCTAACTTTACTTTTTAAATCTTCAATGTTTTTAATTTTTTTTGATTTATACATGTTTATGATACTATGAATGCCCCGATCGGTGCTTTAGCTCCTTCACAAAAAAAGTAAAGTCGATCAGCTGGACATCTCACTCCAGGCTGACAGACGTGAATCCCTTGTCTATTACTGTGTCAGTAGCCACTGACAGACATTTTGTCTTGATGTTAAAGTGTCATAATTATGTAATTTCCTAACGCAAATTCAAAATAGAAGATCTCACAATGATCACTTTGAATGATACCCCTGTCATAACTATCCTTAATTCCTTCATAAATTAGTTGAGATTGCAATAATTTCTGTCCCACGCATACAGGATTCTGTCACAAACTTCTGCCTTAAATGGGTTTTATTCCGGCTTTATAGTAAGTTAAGAGGCTAATAGCACTTGGGCCCTTACAATCCTAGCTAAGTTCTAACCTTATTTCCACGATCAGCACCCTACTGCCCCTATCCAAGAGAGACACAGGTGAAACTTCCAGAGTAAATTTACAGTTACCCATCCAAACACTGAGATTGCATTTGAAAAGGGCCAATGAGGTGCTCCATTTCACATGAAGTGGGAGTCTGTTCCAGAGGTGTGGTAACCCCTAGGAGACAAATGTGTCCCTCTAGCAGGTTCTACTAATGTCACATAGCAGAGGTTGTCTTTAGAGCGAGTAACCTATGTAACATTTGATTTACAGAGATGCAGCATTTCCAATAAAGCAGGGTCAGAGACTGCCTTATACACAAGGCAGAGATCGCCTCTGAGTAGTCTGTTTGAAACAGAATAAAGTGACAGTGATTTCAGACGATCCACATAAGACAAATGTTGAAGGCCTTGAATTTTCCTTGTGAGGAACTGTTGTGGTCTCTCCAGTTGCTGCAGCTGCTTGTAAAGGTACATACCAAAAGGAGCATTGTACTCAATTATTGGCCTGATGAAGGAAGAGTATAGGGAGGTTATAACTTTTTTTTTCTGGAGGCAATACCCTTACTTATGAGATGAGCCATACAGAATGCCCTTCTTACCACTGTGGAGACATGGTGGTCAAAGGTAAGGTTGCTGTTAACCTGTGTGCCCACGTCAATACAGAGTGCGTTACTTAAGGTGTTGCTATTGATGTGGTAGTCAGCAGGACATCACCCTTACCGAAAGGGATAATGATGCATTTTATTTGCACTGAATTTAGGCCATGACTTTGGCACTAATCATTTGTTTGTGTAAGACCATCTTGTAAGATGTTGGCATCATTTGCAGATTCTATGACTGCTCCCAGTTTACAGTCAACAGGAAACTTTTTCAGTCACAGACCTTTAGATTTTGCTTGTACTTCAGAGAAATAGATTCCAAACAGTAGAGGTCCCAGGACTGATCCCTGTGGAACACCAATGGTCACAGGTCTGCTGTTGGAGGTGGATTTCCCTAGTTTGACTATATGGGTTGTATCAGTGAGCCAGTTAGTGACCCATCTAACGATACAAGGGTTGATACCTAACTGTATGAGTTGGATGTCTGAGTGAGGATTGTGTCAAACACCTTGGCTAAGTCTAGGTCAGCTGTATGCACAGAGTTCCCCTCGTCCGGGGCCTTGGTGACTGTCTCCAAGAAGTCCACCAGGTTTAACAGGCATGATCTCCCTTTGACAAATCCACCTTTGTGCAAGGGAATAATGGTGGCCATTTTCCATTCAGCTGGGATGAAGCTGGTGCTTAGACTATAACTGAAAAAGAGTACCAAAAGGTGTTGCTAATTCTTGTTTCAGCCCATGTAGGATGTTGTCTGGGTTGTTATCAGGTCCCATAGATGCTGTGCTTTTGGCCTTAGGGAAGACATTTATGACCTGCTCTTTTGAGATATAAGGTAGGGGCAGGTGGTAGGGATGTCATGGGGTACGTGTGGCAGCGACAGGGGAGCAATTTTTTTCACAGAATCTGTCTGCAAACAGTTTAGCTATGTCCACAGGCTCAGGATATGTGCTATCCAACTACCAGTTCGGCAAAAATCTGGGCTTTTCCTTTACGGTTAAGAATGTAACTAAAGAATCCCTTATGGTTGTCTTTAGCTGAGGAAGCTAATTTGGATTCATAGATTGCTTTGAAGGATTTCAAAAGAGGTCTTATTCTCTTGTTTAAGCTGAGGAGGGAGTGTTTCCAGTTTAGGGCTCACTCCCTCTTACTCAGATAACAATTTCTTCCTCTTATTGTAAAGCCTATTTATGGCAGTTGTTCACAAGGCAGGTTTGTGCTTCCTTGAGGAGCTTGTTTTGGTCCTATCAGGTACAGCAGAGTTATACAGGCGTCTGTATAAAGCATTGGTGTAGAACTTGACATAGTTGCAAGTTCCATCTTTGGGGTGGTGCAATGAAGCTATTTATACTATCCTGTAAGAGGTTATAATCTGCTTTGGAGAAGTTTTTTTAGTTTAGTTGCTGCTAGGAGGGGTCAGGTGTGATAGTTACTTCAAATGAGACAGATCTGTGGTCGGATCTGTGGTCAGATCTCACTAGGGAAGACCTCTCAGCACCAGATCTTTAATGTTGCCACCTCTTGTGGAGTTATCAACCAGCTGGTCCAGGACATTGGAGATAATGAAGTCAAGGAACCTTTAGGCAACTGAGTTTGAGCACAAGCAACTTACCTAGTATGCACTTATCTCCTCCAGGTTTTCAGACAATGGATGGGTAGTCCAGTCACCCAAAACCATGGCGTTCGTATGCATCTTTATAGTCTCAACTAGATCCAAATAGGCAGAGTGGGTGTCCTGATTCATGGAGGGGGTCATGTAGCTGGCAATGACTTGAACAGGTGTCCTACCAACAGTTAATTGCAGCTGAAGTATCTCCAAGGAATCATAGTGTTTAACCAATCTGGAGGTGCATTTACCTTTAATGAATATCAGTTGATACACCACCTCCTTTAGTTTTCACACCTTAATTTTGTGGTCTGAATGTGTGGAAGGAGGTATAAGCCAGTATGACTGGGGTGCTCTCCACAGCCTTGAACAAGGTCTCTGTGACTGCACAAAAGTCTGATTCTTCCAAGGTGAGGACTGCTGCCAGTGAGTGCAGTTTCATGTTAAGACTCCCAGCATTTAGCAGCATAACCATGAGGTTGTTTTTAGATGGAGTTATTATGTCAGGAATTTTGTCCTTGAGACACTGCCTAAAAAGGCACTATGGGGGAGTGGCAAGTGCTTCAGTTTTAACCCATATATTTTGTTACTGTGGGATCTCGCCATAACCAAGGTAAAGTGACTATGTGCAACCTATGTCAGCAGTGGGAAGTCTATGTAATACATCACTTTTATGCCATTCTGGTTTTGTTGAGCTTAGGGCTTTCTGTGGTACAGCTATAGGGCATTCCTTAGAACCTCAGAGTATACAATGGCAGGTGTGTGTGTGTGAATGCTCACAGGATACAGCTGCAGTTTATAGTTTGGTCTTAATATTCTTGATATGCTAGCCCCTCACAAACATTTAATATAATGTTAAAAAATAACATAACTTTCTGTAAGCATAAGGTACCTCCATCCATCAAACCTTTATAAAGAAAATTGTCCCAAAAGCTCAAGAAGTGCCTCTACCCTAAATCAGCATCTAAAAATAATTCAGAGAAATATTAACTTGCTAGCCCCTCTATTTACAGCTACTTTGTAGAAAAGGATAAGGTAGTCAGTATTAATCAGAGATTTTAAAAAGTTAGCTGGAAAAATTTTTAAATCTGGTGGTATGGAAGTGTGGTATGGGAAGACATGAATGAAAGAATAACCTTTAGTTAAAGCGGACTGTATTCACAACATGATCCAGCAGTCACTATTACCTATAAGAAATTAAAACCGGGAGGGTCTTCTGATGTTAAACCTGTACTGACACAACTCAAGAGCCACAGGGCTTAAAGACTGTAAGAAAATGCACATTCTACCTCTCTAAACATGCTGAAACTCAAAAGGAACAGTAAAATGCATTTTTTTTAATATTACAGCAGTATGTGATGCTTCAGAAGCAGCTCACATGCCTGTTACACGCATCATCATCACGCCTACTAATTTGATAATGGGATTTAAAGAAATATATGGCATCCTCAGCGAAAGTAAATATGTGAAAGAAAAAAAAAACATGAAATTACTAATACTGTGAACACATGAAGTTCAACATTTCTCATTAAATAGTAGTGCTGTGACAATGTTCTTTCTGTGTCTTTGCATTTGGTTTTAGGGACATGTAAATTCCCTAGGTTAACAGCAAATTGAAAAAAGACATACCAGTTTCACCTTAATAAAAGTATTTATACCTTGCTAGCATGGGAAACGGACATCTATTCTGAAGAGCTGACAATTTACAAAGTGTTAATTATAACTTCTGTGAATTTAATGTTACTGCACTGCAGAAACTCCCTGCCCATTAACACACCCATCATTCAAACAGCTGGAAGAGTAAAAACATCTGATGCGGCAGCTCCATATTTTAAGATGTGTTGCTTTCATGTAAACTCCTTACTTTTGAGAGAACAGGAACAGAACAGCAACTAGTCTAACAGAGTTAGACTTGCTGACCTCCAAAGGTTACTATAGGAGAAGGAAAAAAAATTCTCATCTCCCCACTGGGTTTTCAGTTTTTTTGTCTTCCACCAGGTGCCAAATGAATCGGCTAGGAAGTGACACCCATATACACATGCGTGTATGATCTGGCTCGACAAGCCTTGAGCAGGAGCTCAAAGGGGAAAGGATACAAGTTGGTTGGCCTAGCTCCCACATTCTTTTGTCAACCTACTGTACCATTAACTACTTTTCTGGAAGATGGTAGAGCATGAAAGTGCTCAAAATGTTTAATAAGCATGTTGTGTCTTTCGGCTTTTCCCGGTTAGGGGTCGCCACAGCGGAACTCCAGTCGGCTAATGATTGGCAGTAGATTTTTACGTGCCGAGTTGCCAGCCCTGATGCACAACCTTCAATGAAGGTACGCCCATTCACGCACGTCTCCACACAGAAGACGCTCTAGCTGAGAATCGAACAGGACAACGTCTTACTGTGAGGCAACAACACTACCGCAGCACCACCACCACAGTCTAAAATGTTTAATAAGCATAATCTCCCATAAATAAAGTAAGTTTCTGCTCAGAAACTATAAGAAGATTAGGGCACCCCTGAAAGGTTTGGTCCCTGCAGATAAAAGTCATTAGTCAAGGGTGCTTGACTGGCTAAGAATCTGGTTTCAACTCTCCCACTCATTGCTTTTCTTTCCAGTCACGATTTTTTCCCCAGCAATGTTATTTATTCAACCAAGTAATGCTAAACATTACACATTTGTAACATTTGTTCAACTCCTGTTTATATACCTCCAAATTCATGACTTTGGTGTGCTATATATATATATATATATATATATATTCAACTGGGATGATAGGATAAGCTTATAAAGGACCTAGTGGTCATTACCCCAGTAAATACCTAAAAACCTATAATACTGAGAGCTAAATCCAATGCTAGGCAACCTAGGCTGCTGCTTAGGGCCTGTGTTAGCTGGGTGGCCCCATGTAGGATGTGCAGTCAGCTATATTCCAATGCATAGATGAACTAGGCAGCCGCCTAGGGCGCCATACAGGCTGGCCTCAAAGGGCGCAATTTTTATTTATTCATTTATTTTACTTTATTTCTTGCAGTCCATAAAGTTTGCACTCTCCTCGGTGCTCCGTCAAAGAGACCATTTTTACTGTGCTATGGCACATGTACCCTCCCCCCACTTAAGGACAATCCCACGGTTTAAAATTTGGGTCTGAACTTTTTGTGAAGGGGCAGTGACAATGTTATCAGCACCTCCCACTGTGTTGCATTGTGGAGACCCTTCTTTCCCTACTGGCTTACTCTAGATGAGTGCAGATTATGCAGTTCCATTTATGATTATGTTCCCCATGAAAAATGCACAGCCGTTTTTCTTTTGCTCGAGCTAATTTCCCCTAAAAGCCTTAGTTCTTAAGAAATAAAAATTCAAATGCAATTATCAACCAAATGTATAATTTTTCTAAAATGTATCCTTTCCAAAAAGTTCTGAAGTGATTTTAGAACTTCCTGCATGTGTAAAAGGCAATTTACAGAAATTCGGTTCACTTAATTTTTTTTTTTTTTAATACTGTACAGGCTTGCTGTATGTGTAAATGAAAAACGGTTTGGAGGTGGAGGTTGCTGAACTGTAGTCCTTTACAGGGCTGGCTGCATTTTTTAATTAATTGCATTACAAGTATATGCAGACTAAATTATGGAAGAATATTCATTCATACATATATATTTTTTTTTTTTTTACAAGTCATTTAAAAAATGCTGTAAGCCCATGACTTGCTGCATTTATAAATGGCAACTTATTAAAAAAGAGACTGCTAAACTAGAATTCTTAGTCTGTACTTCCTTGTGAGGCTAGTGTGATGTCGGTAAAAAAACATCTGATCTCATTACAGCTTCTTTCAATTTGCAGCTATTGAGCAGTGTCGCATTTTTTTCACCTTAGTGGCAGGCTTAATTTAAGACTTGCAGGTGACATTTTTTAGGAATTACGTGTGCATGCATGCGTCTCTCCAAAATGCGAGTGTCTGCAAATGTGAATGTGCAACCGTTCGTGAATGCGAGTGTGTATCTTTGACTGTATGTACATTTGGGGGTGTGTGAGCATGCATACTGTGAATGCAAATGTGCGAGTGCATGTGTGATGTGTATATGATTATCTGCACCCAAACATATCACTCAACCTTGGTGTAAGAAATCTGAACAAAGCCTAAAATAATGGTTGGATAATGGCTCAAAATAGGGACAAATTTTAAATACTGTTGTTTTGAGTCTGAAACTCAGATGTATATTATTTAGTGACTTAAGTCCTCCGAGATTTGTCAGAAAGCCACAAATTTTATTAAGGACAGACCAAAAAAAATAAGACAAAAGTCTTGACATTTTGCAAAAATCTGGACAGAAGTATGACCCTAAAGCATACCTCTCAACCTCAAAGCAAGAAATCTGGATAAAGTCACAAATAATGGGTCAATGAAGTGCTTTCTAAACACATGGACATACCACTGAAAGGGTCATTGGTGGAAATGTTTCACATGGGCAAACTACCTGCTGGGGTCGCTGTGGAAATATTTCATTTAGTGTCAGTGAAATGATTCTACAAACGTGGACATAGTACTTGAAAGAGTTTCTGGGGGAACTGTTTCATTTGGGGTCTGTGATGTGCCTGGTCATACATGGACAAACTACTGCTGGGGTCACTGGAGCAAATGTCACACAGTGTCAGCAAAAGTGATTGTGCAGGTATCATTGGGAAAAATGCTTCATTTGGTGTCACTGAAGTTGCTTGTGAAGTAATTGGCAGACTACAGGAGGGATGGATGGGAAAATTAGTCATTTCTGCCACTGAAGTGCTTATGCACACAGGGGCAATCTACTGAAGGGAAATGTTTAATTTGGTGTCAGAGAAGTGCTTGGACATACATAGGCAAACTACTGAAGGGGTCACTAGGGGGAAATGTTGCATTTGCTGTCAATGAAGTGCCTGTGGAGACATGGAAATACTATTGAAAGGGTCACAGGGGGACATTTTCATCTGATGTCAGAGAAGTACTTGGACATATGTGGACGAACTACTGAAGGGGTAGTTGGGGGAGAGGTTTCATTTGATGCTCGTGAAGTGCTTGTAAAGACATGGACGAAGTACTGAAAGGGTCATTGGTGGAAACGTTTCATTCCATGTCAGTGAAGTGGTTGAGCATTCATCCACAAACTACAGAAGGGTCACTGGTGAAATCCTTCATTTGGTATCAGTGAAATGCTTATGCAAACATGGACATAAGCGTAACACCGCTCTAGAAGTACACTCATTGGAGGTTAATCTCAAGAAATGATTGCTTTGAGTGGGGCTTAGCAAAACTGACATTTGCTGAAATATTGCAGTTATAGTTTGTTTTTAAAAACAAAAGTACAGGATATATTGTCAGTCCAACAGTTCATAATGTCAGCATAAAACTTCTCAAAATAAATACGTGACCAGGCTTTCTAAAATGTGAGCCAGTCAGCCGCATCACTAATGCAAGGCAGTTTTAAATGGCTTTTTTGACTGACCGACTTTGCCATTTACTTGCAACTTGAAATACCAAATTGAAATTTCACTGTCTGGGAATTTAACTCAGACACATGTTTAAGCAATAAAAAGCAGCAACAACAACATAACAATAGCTTCTAGAACAGAAACATCTCTGATTGAACCAAAGCGGCAAAGTGCTCATTTTGAATTGAACTACTGGCTCTGCAGTGCCTGGCGACTTCGAGTTTTTGTTATGCACCAAAGCTAAGGAACCAATCTACAGCTCTCAACTGTCCAGATTTTCTGAGTAGAATCCAGATTTTGCCCAAGCACCATTTATTTTTTCTCCCCTTAATGTAATCATAAGCATGCATCTCAGCTGTCCAGATTTTCGTAGAATGCCCAGATTTTTGCCTTACAGTTCTGGTCTTTTCCTTGTAAAATGTGTACCTTTCTACCTAATCAATGGGATGATACACTTACACTGTATTTGCTGTGGCCAGGATCATGCTTTGGCTGGTTGTTTTTAAAGTTCTGAGTTTGAGTTCTTTTTGTTCTGCTGTTTTGAAGATGTATGATCTGACTTGAAGTCACTAAATAACGAAAAATGCTGCCAAGACAAACCGTGTCATTGCAGCAACTTTCTAAGTTTATATGAGTGATTTTTAAAATTTTTAATTTTGGGCCTTGCCCCCCCCCATTTTGTCAGGCTTTGTCCAGATGTTTTGTGCTAAGAGGTTGAGAGGTATGAGCATAAGTTACTGTACACAGGGGGGATGAAGATTGCCATTTACAATCTGTAAGGCTTCCCTATCCTGTAACTAATTTAAATGATTTAGTAATGGATTAAGCAACTCTTTGAAAACATGGCATCAGCATTATAAGCAGAATGCATGGGCTTCTATTTTCTGGGTGGAGAGCTTGTTTGAGTACATGGGCTTGCTGCAGTGCAGTGAAGTGTTTTACGTCGTGTTTGCTACATCTAACAGCTTTGGACATCACAATTTCGTACCTTACTCAGCTTGTTACTTTTCCACAAAAAAAGTTGAGGATTTGTATGCAGCTACTTATAGAAGGATAAGTTTCATATGTATAACACCTCAGTTACAAACAGACCACAGACAAATAAAAAGGTTCTTATGCTCCAATATTTCCATACAACACCTTCACTCTGATGGGCTACTGTAGATTAATTAGATTGTGTTTTCAGTGCATACATGCTTTCAAGATCGCTTCAGTGTTCAGGTTCTGGGCGGTCAGAATGTGTAGCAATTAAGTGAATATTTATGACTGTTGAGTTTTTTTTTTTGTGATGTTTGACTTAGCTTGCAAGTAAAGACTGTGTAAGAATATGTACCTGCTTGCAAAATCAAGACTTAAAATATAATTCTTAACTTGTATTAACTTATTTAATCTCTAAAGCATACATTTAAGATGTACAGAATCACACCAGCACATTTAATTTTCATTTCGTGTGTGTGTGGCTAAGCTGGCTCCAATTTTGGCTTTTATTTTTTGTCAGATAAAATCTAGTATCGGCAAATTGTTTTGCAGTCAGTCAGCGATACATGTAAATTTTGGACTTCATAACTTTCCTAAAATGCCTGGAAATGCAAAACCTGTTAGAGCAGGAACCCTTAAGAGCACAAGAGCAGTATTTCAATTCTCCTTGTGCTAAGAAGTTGGGCAGGAGAGTGCAGTGGCTGTACTGAGTGGTTAGTTGTTTTACTCAGTCATACAAGTGTTTTCAACTGTTGCATGGCATGTGTGTGTCCAAGTGTCCCTGGGCTCTGATTTTGGATTGTATTTTCTGTCAGATATAACCTGGCAAATTGTTCAGCTACTGTGTGAATTTCAAGACTTCATTTCTATCAGAAAAGACTTCATGCAAAAACTGTGCAGTAGTTTAACTACATTGCTAAGTATCTTTTCTTCCTATAGTAGGATGCATTATTTTACTGATTTTCATGCATTTCAATAATTGAAGGAAGTAACTGGTTTGGCTTTCACGGGTAGTGGCCTACCTGTGGGGGTGTTTTATGATTATGGTGTGGGTGGGGCTTAAGTGGTACCGCAGCACTACTTCTCCTAGGGCTCCATTTCAGCCAAGGCCGGCCCTGCCCCCACTATCCTGTCTATTCCATTAATTTCACCTCACAATCTCATAATTGTGCTGTCAGTCACTCCTCCATGACACCCTAAATTTGGCCTAGTTTAAAAAGTCACCTCTTTTCTTTGTACACCATAAAAGTTGCCTTTTGTTTAAAATCCTTTTACTTCAGTTATCCTACTTGGTTTACTACCTGCATTTCATCCAGTTCTTCAATAAAATCAGCACATGTTGGCTCTAATCCTGACTGCCTTTTTGCAGTTGCTATTTGTCTGTGATAGTTAAAAGGAAAAAACTCAAAACTAAACAAACAGAATAAAAATAAGTCACCGAGGAACATGGACAAAGGCATTATTCAAAAATGAATACAACTGATCGCTTTTGTCTAGTAATAAGATTTCTTCAGAGTGACAAAAAAGAAAACCACTGTAATATATATACATCTAGCTTATTACAATACAACAGTCACTAAATACAATCAATTAACCACCATAGTAATGAATTCACTACTCTTAATACACTAATTATACTTGGCAATCACACAATATAATGGACACAAATAACGAGCGCAAAATACCAATATAAATAAAACTGGTCAAAACTTAAAATAATATGAAGTTAAACTGATCCTGTAGAAAGAATAATGATAAACTTTAGCAACTCTAATTTTTAATAAACTAGAAATAGAAACCATCATTAATGCCAGGCAATAGAGTAGCATTATATCTTAGTTGCCAGCTTGTGTCTTTATAATACAAAGCCACATCTAAATCTCCATTTAAAGGTGTCACAAAAATTCTATCAATGGCAAAAAAAGGTGAATCTATTAAAATGAGAACACACCTGAGAATGCCAAAACAAGGTATTAGTCGACTTTTTCTTCCCAATATCATAAAGGTGCTCACTGATCCTATCCCCTCAACTCCACTTCATTTTGCCAACATATAAAGCATCACATGAAGAGCATAAAGCTTCTTCTTCTTTCGGCTTTTCCGGGTTGGGGTCGCCACAGCGAATCACCTGTCCGCTCATGATTGGCAGTGGAGTTCTACGGTGTCGAGTTGCCAGCACGGCACCCAACCTTCCAAAGAAGGCATACACATGCAAGCACTCACACCTAGGGCCAATTTAGAGTGTCCAATCCACCAACTGCATATCTTTGGGATGTGGAAGGAAACCGGAGCACCCAGAGGAAACCCACGCAACCACAGGGAGGACATGCAGACTCCGCACACAAGGCAACCCAGCAGAGGATCGAACAGGAGAACCTCTTGCTGTGAGGCGGCAATGCTAACCACTGAAGCACTGTGACCGCCCATGAAGAACATAAAGCTAATTAAACTAAATGCATTGTATTATAATTCACATTCCCTGGGCAGGGAATAGAGCAACCATACTGGTGAAAGTACAGTTTTGTACCTACCATAAATGTAGATGTTCGAGTGTATACCCTGCTGCAGTCATCACACTTGGGTTATCCTGCCGTCAGGTGGTCCCGCAGTCGGCCGGAATTCCAAAGTCTTGGTCCGGCGTCGTTTGCTGTCGCTTCTTCCCTGACGTCAGAGCGCCAGGGGTATATCAGAGGCATCCGACGCCATTTTCTTCAGGTTTTCTTGCCCCAGATGTCAGGTGCCCCTAACAGGTAGGCAAAAAAAAAAAAAAAAAAAAAAAAAAAAAAATATATATATATATACATATAGCTATATGAAAAAATAAAACAAAAGCCTTAGGCACAAGCAAATACACCACAGAGGTAGTATAGAATAGAGTGGTAGAGATAAGTTCAGCTAGTTCAGAGGGGATGGAGGGAGGGTAACCTGGACTGCAGCAGGGTATGCACGCGAACATTTACATTTATGGTAGGTACAAAACTGTACTATGTTCATCGTGTTACCCTGCTGCAGTCATCACACTTGGGTAGAATCCCAAAGCTAGGGATGGGAGGTGGAGTCAAACAGGGTTAGAGGAGGCTAGAAGGCCCTGCAAAACTGCAGTGGCAAAGCCAGCTCTAGTCTTAGAGTAAAGTGGTAAGTGATAGTGTTTGGTGAAGGTGTGTACTGAAGAGTTGCAGCTTCCAGGATATCCTTGGTTGGCACCCCCCTGAGGAAGGCTGTAGATGTAGCTGCTGCCCTGGTAGAGTGGGGCCTTATGCTAGCAGGAACTGGTTTTCCATGGTGGGTGTAGCAAAAACATATGCAATGTCCTATCCATTTGGAAATGGTCTGTTTTGAGATAGCCTTTCCTTGTGATGCTGTAGCATAGGATACAAAAAGCTGGTCAGATTTTCTGAAAACCTTAGTTTTATCCAAGCAGTAATGTAGCTGCCTGTGAATGTCCAAGGAATGCAGGAGTCTTTCTCCTTTGTTCTGTGGATTTGGAAAGAAGGTGGGTAAATGGATGGTTTGATTTAGAGCCACACTGGACACCACCTTAGGCATAAGGGAGGGGTTAGTTCGTAAAGAAACTCTGTCTTGACGAAAAATGAGGAAAGGCTCTACTGCCATTAGTGCCTGAAGCTCTGAAACTTCTAGCTGAAGTAATTGCTAGCAGCAGGGCAGTCTTCCATGATATAAACTTTGTCAGCTGAGAAGGCTGGCTCAAAAGGAGGTAGCGTGAGTTTTTCCAGAACAAAGTTGAGGTCCCAAGTAGGTGTTGGTGCTCTCCTGGGAGGCCTAATGTTTTTGGCCCCTCTGAGAAACTGCCTTAGGAGTGGATGTGAAAATTTTATTTATTTATTGCAGTTGGTTTACCAGGATAGTCCACTGGGCCAAAATGAACCCGTTTTCAATGGAGTCCTGGGGAGAAAAGCTCCAAACAATCAAGGTTACAGTAGGTTATGAATGATAATTATACAAATGTAAAAAATATGAAAGATAATTATACAATTTAAAAAAAAAACAATTCAAGCAAACAATAACAAATAGTACACAAAAGTTACAACTAATACAAAGTAGTGATTGAAACTAACAGATGATACAAACTAAAAAAGGAATAGTGCAAGTAAATATTTAGAAGTCATTTTATCCTAGGATTCAAACACTTAAATGAGCAGCGTCATATATTCATGCAGATATAATAATAAGAATGGATGAGTTAGGAGTAATGAAACAGAAAAATGCTGGTGTAATCAGGGGAAATAAGGAAGATGGGAAATGCCAGTGCTAGTTATGTGGGATGGGAGCAAGAGCATTCCCCAGAGGGATACTAGATGAGAATGAAGAGATTTTTTAAAAATAAAATGGCTAGAGCTGATACGAATGGATGGTGGCAGGGAGTTCCAGAGGTGAGCCAGACCATAGGATAGAAGATTTTTGCCTGGGGGATGAGTTGGTTTGTACACTTCTAATAGATTTTGGTTATTAGACCTTACTACTCTATCAGGTAGGTGCATTTTAAAGGCAGAAGAAAGGGAGGGACAGAGAGAGGGGTTGAAAATCAGCTTGTGTGCAAGAGTTAGTCGAGTATAGGTGAGAAGATTGGGTAGTTCTAGCCATTTTAGTTTTTGGAGAGAGGAGCAATGGTGGGTAGAGGACTTATGGCTGGTGGCAAACTTGGCAATTGTGTTGTAGCAAGAGGAAAGTTGTGTTTTCAGAGAGGACTGTAGATTAGTTAGAAGTGGAGCTCCGTAGAGAAGGAGGGGATAAGAAAGGAAGTAGAGAGAGTAATTTTGGTGGCAGGAGTAAGATAATGATTTTGTTGATAGAGCATACCTAGTTTTTGATGGGTTTTTTGATACTTAGCTGTAAATGAGAGTTGAATTTGAGCTGGTTGTCAATTTGGACCCCGAGTAATTTGGTCTCTGAGACCAGTTCTAGAGGTGTGTTATTTTGACTAGTAATAGAGAAAGTGTTTATATAGAGGGAGGTGACTTTAGAGGGTGTAAAAACCATTAGTTTGGTTTTAGAGGCATTGAGTGCTAGGTGATTTCATTTCATCCATTGCTCAGTGGTTGAAAAAGCATCTTGAGTAAGCTTTAGAAGTGTAGGGATAGATGTGACAGAGCAGATAATAGTTGAATCATCTGCATATTGGATGATGTTTGAGAAAGGGATAGAGTTGCGGAAGTCATTTATAAATATATTAAAGAGGAGGGGACCCAATATGGAACCTTGGGGAACTCTGGTTGGGGGTATTAAGAAAAGAGGAGGTGGCCTTTTTCCATTTTACTGCTTGAAATCTATGGGATAGGTAGCTGGAGAACCAGTTCAAAGATGAAGAAGATAGGTTAAGTTTTGAGAGTTTAGTTAAAAGCAGGCTGTGTGAGATAGTGTCGAAGGCCTTAGACAGGTCTAGTAATAGGATAGAGACAAATAGACCAGAGTCCCGGGCTTTGTTAATAGTTTCAAGGAAGGAGAGGAGGGCTGTCATAGTGCTGTGATTTGGTCTGAATCCATGTTGTGTGGGAGTTAGTAGGTGATTATCTAAGAGATGTGGTAGGAGTTGAAGTTGGATACACTTTTCAAGGAGTTTAGAGATGGGAGGCAGGATAGCAATGGGGCGGAAATTAGTAACATTGTTATTGTTGCCCCCTTTATGTAATGGTATGATAAAGGCCTTTTTCCAGATTTGGGGTACTGTACTTTCTTGGATAGAGTGGTTGATTAGAATGCTAATGGGGTAGGCAATTGCTTCAGCCGCTGTGCTAGGAAAGAAAGAGGGGATATTATCAGGAGCATTAGTGCATGGCTTCAGTTTTAGGAGTTTTTTGATAGTAGAAGTGGGTATAGACTTTAGTGAGAATAGTGGGGAGTGGGAAGAGGGGGTATTAGGGGGTGAAGAAGGTGAGGAAGTGAGAGTAGGAGAAGGGGTAGAGAGTTAGTGGATGAGAATGAGGGAGTGGTAGCAGTGCAGGGCAGAGTATTGGTAGGGGGGGGTTGGGGGTGAGTTGGAGAATGTGATACAGTTAGGGAAAGAAGAGGTTAATTTAGAGATGGATTCAATGAAAAAAGAGTTAAATTGTGTGGCTAGGTCAGTATCAGGAGCATTAGGGTCTGGGATGGGGTGTCTGGTTTGCTGGGGTTGAGGAGGTTAGAGATACTTTTCCAGAATTTCTGAGGATTTGTTTTGGAGTATGGAGAAGTAATTTTGTCGATCAGAGATGAGTTTTTTTACTTTATTTCGAAGTGTTTTGTATTCATTATGGTTGAGGGTGGTCCTATTTTTCTGGAAGTGTGCCCAGGCTTTATCTCTATGCCGCATTGTTGCTAGTGTGTTTTTGGTAAGCCATGGGGCAGTTTTAATTTTTATTCTCTTTGTCCTTAAGGGAGCATGGAAGTCTAGAACTTTTAAGAATGTTGAGTTGAAGTGGGCAACTGCATTATCTAGAGACAATGTTTTTAGACAGTCCCAGTTTATTGCTTTTAGGGAATTAGAAAAGGTTGATGGATTAAAGTTTTTTTGATTCTGGATAGTAATAAAATTATGGGTGCAATGTAGGAGTAAGGGGAGACGATGAGTGAAAGTGGGTAAGTGTTCACTAAGAGGATCTGGAAGAGTACCACTGTCGGAGAAATAGTGGGGATGACAGACTAAAATCCAGTCTAGAATATTGCCACTAGACAGGATTTTTGAGGGGCGTGTTACAGAGTTGATTAGCTGTGAAAAATTGTAGAGGCTGATGTTAAGTGGGTTTGTAGGAGACTGAATAGAGGCCCAGTTAATATTTATGTCTCCTAAGATTATTGTTTCATTGCTAATGTTGTTGGAGAGCCAGGAGAGGATGTATTCGAGTGTAGAAATATTATCCCCAGGGGGGATGTAGAGGGAAGCTATACATATGTGCTTGCGTTTGTTGACTTGAAGTAGTGTTAGGAGTAGTTCAGCATTGTTAAATTGAGGAGTAGGTTTGTTATAAGGTGTAACAGACAAGGAGGATGAGTATAGGAGAGCTACTCCACCCCCTTTTTTGTGGGACCTGTCTTGTCTAATGATAGAATAGTTTGGAGGAATTATTTCAGAATCTTTTATATGGGATTTTAACCATGTTTCTGAGATGGATAGGATGTCAGGTTTATTATGTATGAGCCAGGTGTGGAGGTTTGGGATTTTGTTGACTATACTTTGGGAGTTTAAGGAAGTAAGTAGTATGGACTTGTCTGTATTAGTTGAGATGGGGAGAGCCTGGGTTAGGATGGATATCACCTGATAATAGACAGGTAACCAGATATAGGATTGGGTTAGAGAGGTAATTGGACAGTTTAGTGAACAGATTAGGTTCTATTATGATTATGGAATATTTACTAGTTACTATGGGGGTAGAATGTTTGTGAAAGATGATCAGTTTATATGGGAAAAATAGAAGGTTTTTTATGGGAAATAGATGAGGAGAAATTGGGATGTGTGAGTTTGAGGGAGAAGAGGTAAGATGGTTAGTTACATGGAAGGGTTGTGAGTGGCAAGACTTAATGGGCTGGGTGAGGTAGTAAAGATAAAATAAATTAAGAAGAAGAGGTAGTAAAAGGGAGATGAGTGAGGGTTTAGGTAGCATGTTGAAATGGGGCCACTTACAAGAGAGATTTGTGTGTAGAGGAGCTGGTAAGTTCTTAAATAGTGGAGAAAGAGTGGAGAGTTGTGTAAGGATGGGTGTTGAAGTAATAATGGAAGATAATTGTCTAGGTGGGATAGTCTAGGAGAGGTAAGTGAGGGTAAATGTGGGCGGGAAATGGGTGTTCCCAGGTAGCAGGAGACTGATTGGTGTGGAATGGTAGTGGGTGTGGTTATGGGGTAATAAAGGTAGAGGTGCTGGGGGCAGGGTAGGGGAGCGGAGTGAGCCCGCAGGGCGAACGGAGCGGGAAGAACCAAGGAGAGGATCGGGAACCTATCAGTGGAGTGTTGATTGCTTAGGGTAAGTGGAGGGAACCTGAAATTAGTAGGTTAGAGTGGACTATAATGTTTGAGGAAAGAGATGACTATAATGTTTTTGGAGAGAGAGAGAAAAAGAAAAGTTAAAAGCGCAGAGATAGTACAAGAAGTAAGTGAATTGAAGTCAAAGGTAGTGGGGAGAGGATTCTGAAGTGCACCTAGGCCACCAGGGCAGTCCCTGGACTAGACTGGACTGGACTGAAGAGAGAAAGGAGCAAGAGTGGAACAGGGAATTAGATGAGGGGGAAGAAGAGAGATGCAAAAATAAGAAAGGTTTAGGCTGCTGGCTTTCCTGGCAGGGAGAGTACTTAAACACCTAGCAGGGCATAAAACTATAGTAGTTCAAGGCTTAACAGCAAATTCACATACTTCCTTGGAGTCTTCTGTGAGAAGCTTGGTTCAATTTCCAAGAGGGGATGAGGCAGCAGAGTTTGTTATAGTTGGTTGGACAATTGGCTGAGCTTGTAGTAAAATTAGGGTTAGGTCTAGGTATCCACCCGGGCGTAGTCACAGGGGATAATTCAGGGAAAAAAGTTCCTTGGAGACTTCTGTGAGAAGCTTGGTTCAATTTCCAAGAGGGGATGAGGCAGCAGAGTTTGTTATAGTTGGCTGGGCAATTGGCTGAGCTTGTAGTAAAATTAGGGTTAGGTCTAGGTATCCACCCGGGCGTAGTCACAGGGGATAATTCTGGGCAAAAGGTTCCTTGGAGTCTTCTGTGAGAAGCTTGGTTCAATTTTCAAGAGGGGATGAGGCAGCAGAGTTTGTTATAGTTGGCTGGGCAATTGGCTGAGCCTGTAGTAAAATAAGGGTTAGGTCTAGGTAGGAGGATCCGTGTTGTAGTGAGCAGAAATAGCTGAGGCGTGGATTTTAATAGATGAAAAAGAAAGCCCTTTGTGTAACATCTCAGTTAAATATTGCAGAATCTGAGGTATGTCTGGCTGAAGGGTATTTTGGCCTTTAGCTTGGTTCCAGGCGCAAAACCTTTTCCATTTGTCTGAGTAGGCTTTACTGGTGCTGGGCCTCCTGGCCTCCAGAATAACATCCATAACAGCTTGTGAGAGAGGAGCTGGATGGTTGCTTAGGTGATTTGCCATGCAGCCAAGTTTAAGGTTTTGAGGTGGCTGTGTAGAATCTGATTGTCTTGCTGTGTGAGCAGGTGGGTAATTTGTGGTAGAATCCATGGTGGGCCCTGGGCCATATTCCTTAATAGTGGGTACCAGTGCTGGCGTGGCCAGTCTGGGGCAATGAGTATCATTCGGGGTCTCTCCATCCTGCACCACATCAGCACCTTTGTGAGAAGGGGTAATGGAGGAAAGGCATACACTATTAGCATTTTCCAACTGAATGAGAGTGCGTCCACTTTCCAAGCTTGATGGTGATAAGTCCTTGTGCAAAACTTTGTTGGCTGATAGTTTTGAGGGCTGGCAAACAGGTCTATGTCTGGGAGCCCCATTTTTGAGCTATCATTGCTAATACTTGTGGATCCAGTTTCCACTCGTGGGGATCCATGATGTTTCTGCTTAGGTCATCTGCCAATGTGTTCTTTTTTCCTGGCAGGAATTGAGCTTGTAATTGAACTTGGTAAGCAAGTGCTGTGTTCCACAAGGTCATTGCTTGCCTGCATAGAGGGTAGGAGTGTGTGCCCCCTTGTTTGTTTATGTACCACATTACTGTGGTGTTGTCTGTCCTTATGATAAGCTGTCCTGGATGTAAGAGGTCCTTGAAGGCTGTCAGAGCATTTTGTACAGCTAACATTTCTTTTTGATTGATGTGCAGATTCCTTTGATCTGCAGTCCATATGCCTTGACCGCACCGTCCTGCCATATGTGCCTCCCAGGCATAGTCCGATGCATCTGTTGTCATAGTTTGCCTGGCTGGGGGCAGGGTGAAAGGCTGACCCATGTTGAGGTGACATGCCTGTGACCACAATAGAAACTCCCGTTGAAGGCAGGGAATGAGAGGTATCAGAGTTTCCAAGCTGTGGCTGTGTTGAGTCCATACGCTTTTTAGGTACCATTGTAATTTCCTCATATGCAGTTTTGCAAATGGTATTAGTAGTATGCAAGATGCCATGAAGCCCAAGGCCTACAGAATTTTTCTTGCAGGGAGTTGGGTCTTTGTTGCCATTGTTCTGAAGTATTGAGTTAATTGTAGTTGTTTGTCTGGCGTCAGATAAGCCATCTGGGCCATTGTATTCAAGCTGGCACCCAGGAATGTCATATTTTGTGAGGGCACTAGTTTTGATTTATTTTCGTTTACTGTGTACCCTAGGCAACTTAGAAGATGTTTTACAAAAGCCAGGTGTTGTAAGGGAATGTCCTTGCTTTCTGCTTGGATGAGATAGTCGTCCAGGTATGGGTACATTTGAATTCCTCTTTGTCTGCAGTATGCAATTACTGGTGCCAGGCATTTTGTGAAGACCCTGGGCGCAGTAGATAAGCCAAAGGCAGTGCAGAGAATTGGTAATGGGTTGAACCTGCAATGAAACGGAGGTATCTTCTGCAATTTTGTCTGATAGGGACATGCAGGTATGCCTCCTTGAGGTCCAACGTTACTAGCCAAGCTTTCTTGCCCAACATGGGAAGAAGCTGCTGTAGTGTTAGCATCCTGAATTTGGGTACTTGCAAGAAGGTGTTTAAAATTGAAAGGTCCAGAATGGGTCTCCAAGCATTGTCCTTTCTGGGGACTAGAAAGAGCCTTGAGTAAAATCCTTGGTCTTGCTCCTGTGTAGGTACCAGTTGAATGACTCTCATGTCCATGAGAGCTGTAATTTGTTTTTGTGTCTCTGCCCATTGATTTTGTGGCAGGTTTGGCATTCCTTTTATCCTTGGCAAGGTGTGTAAATGGAATCTGTATCCGTGTGAGATAATGTCTAGGACCCATTTGTCCTTTGTGACGATGCACCAGTTGTCTGCAAAAAGTGCTAATTTTCCTCCCAAGGGAGCTGCCAAGAGAGTTTTGCGTGGCAGTTTGAGGTTTAAGTCATTGTGTTTGCCTTCTAGTAGTTTGGGACCTGTCTTCTCCTCCCTTCTGTGTTGCAGTGCCCCATTGGTGAGGTTTGTAAGGGATTTGTGCTTGTCCTCTGCCCCGTGGGCGCCTGTATTTACCCCTCTGTGGTCTGTCAGAAGCTGGAAAGGACCAATATTTTGTTGGCCAATTTCTGCTGAAGCGTGGGGGCTGTACCTGTAAGAAATCTTTGACCGTCTGCATAGATTTTGCTTTACCCTCCATTTTCTTTAAAACCTCCTCTGCTTTAACCCCATATAAGACATCCTGCTGTAAGGGTGCATCCAGTAACTTTGCTTTAACATGATCAGGCAGAGTTTGTTCCTTTAACCAAGCATGCCTATGTATAACAGACCCAGTAACAGCTGCTCTACAGGAAGCTTCCAAGGCATCAAAACCACATTGCAAAGTATGTTTGCCCACCTGTTCAGCTGCATGCAACAGATCTTGCATTTCCTTGAATTCAGACTGTTGAGGGTGCGTACCCATCTTTTGTTTTATTTGAGACATTAGGAATTGCTGGTATTTAAGCATGTGAAATTGACAATTTAGTGCTCTCATAGCTAGAGTAGCTGAGGTGTAAACCTTCTTCCCCCACCTATCTAGTGCTCTGGAGTCCCTTTCTGAGGGTACAGGATTTTTAGCCATAGAAGCCTTAGCCCCTTTGAGACCCTGGGAGATTGTCTCTGGATCAGCAACAGGGCTTTTGTATAGGAATTTGTGTGAGTCAGGCACTCTACAGTATCTATCAGGTTTGGCTGGAGCAGGAGGCAGAGAATCTGGATTTAGACTAGATTCTAAGAAAACATCATCCACAATGTCCAAAACTAGGGGGATAGCAAGTGGTCTGTGCTGGGGGAGTAAAAGAAACTCTCGGAGCCTTTTCTTTGAGTCGGAGTAGTCCTGACCTTCCCAGTGGAAATGTTCCCTCATGGTATGTAAGGTTTCCCCAAAGGAATAATCTTCAGGGGGAGAAGCTGAGGGAATGGAGTCTTCAGCATCAGAATCTTCATAAGGGGGAAAGGAGTAATCCTGTTCCTCAGAGGAGCCTGAGGAAACAGACACTTGATCAGAGGAGGCATAATCCTCCTCTTGTCTAGGACTTTTGTCGGGGGGGGGGGGGGTTGGGGAGCCCTGATCAAAGAAATCAAATCTTCAGCCATTTTAAGCATCTGTTTCTTAGGCATAGGGCCTTGACCTGGAGACTGAAGTGTAGGCTTTTTTGGTTTTAGAGGAGTCTTAAGCTTAGCATAAGATTTTATGGTGAGAGTAGTCGATCTGAAGACACCTTCAGAAACCAAAGGTGTTTCTACAGCACCTGCTTCCCCTACTGCAAAGTCGTCAATAGGGCCTAAAGAAAATGGCTGCGTCAGCTTAGAACTCTCTGCTGGGGGATCCGAAGCGGTCTGGGGATCCAATGCAGCGGTAGCCAGGGGCTGCATAGGCGCCTCAATGAAAACCGGAGAACCGGCGACCGGCCCAGTCGAGGCCCTGGAGTTTGGCTTGGATCTAGGCTGCCTGTCTATCTTTGTGTTTTTTTATGCATGCTGGTAGTGGGTTGCTCAGACAGCATAGTGTAATTAAATTTTCTACCGATGTAGTGTTGTGCGAAATCAAAGCATCGCTTTATAGTTCACTTACTGAACCTAGCAGAAAACCGACAACCAGTGACGTTGTGGTCTCGGCCTAGGCAAGGTATGCAAAAAGAATGAAAATCCTTATGAGGTATTTGCTTCCCAAAAGAAATGCAATTGTTAACTTTTTCTGACATCGGACTGAGGCAAGAAAAGGTTCCCCAACAGGGTACTTAGCTTTGAAGACTTCGGACTGAAACGCTATTAGAAAATCTCAGGTGTCGGCCGACCGGCACTTGCGAACTGCTTCTGCTTCGGGCACCGCGTGGCAAGAAAGACTGGGGAAAATGGCGTTGGATGCCTCTGATATACCCCTGGCACTCTGACGTCAGGGAAGAAGCGACAGCAACTGACGCCGGACAAAGACTTTGGAATTCCGGCCGACTGCGGGACCGCCTGACGGCAGGATAACCCAAGTGTGATGACAGCAGCAGCGTAACACGATGAACATCAGCAGCATATGGTCCTGCATGGATGAACCTATATACCTTATAACATCTGCATTAGGCTGCAACTCCACATGACTAAGTGTCCCCAATTCAAAAATGCCCTTCAAATTACTCCCTTTGGAATAAATAGTGGGAAACTCCCCCAATTCTGTTTTCAAATCCTCACGGAATACTATATTCCAAAACTTTTTAAATACATCTACATATAAATGTGTTGCATTACTATACAGAATAACAAAAGAAACTATATTATTATCAATACAATTAAAATTATTTTACAAGTAACAGCAAGTATCAGACGACATGTTGATCCATCTTCTCAAAATGTGTTATAAAAAAAAAAAAAAAAACCCACAATCATTCCTGTGTCATATTTCAGCTTTTATATTTAAAAATGAATGGGGTAACCCTTATCCAAAAAAGGCAAATCAGATATTGTAGTTCTTCAAAAAAATACACCATCATCAGATACTAACCTCAATAGTCTCACCATGTCTCTTTTTACTACAGATCTTTTCTGAAAACAGGGATAGCAACTACCAAAATGCAAATGGGTGTTGGCAAACGTTTCTTTTCTAAAAATGGAGGGGTAAAGCAACACTTGGAAGCATTTTTGACTATAGTTAAATCGAGATAGTTAACAGAATTAGCGTAGACAGTATATGTAAACTTCAAAAAATTAGAACTCACCCCATAAATTGTAAAAATAATCCCATTGTTCCCTACTCTATTTTCCACAAAATCAACACATCATCCAGGTATCTGTAATAGCCATGAGTAAAAACCAAAAATTCAGGCGTGAACAGACAAGTCTTCTCCCTCATTGCAAGTACAATATTAGCATACAAGGGGGCACCCCCCCCCCATGGCTACACCTGAAACCTGGTGAAAATATTCTCCTTCAAATTGGAGAAAAGACAGAACAAGCTCAAACAGAGCTGTAAGGCAGTAGATTTCCACGACGGGTAGTGTGCAAAATTTATATAAATATTTCGAAAACCAATCCACACCAATATCATGGGGGATCACCGTAAAAAGATCAGTCGCATTAACCATAATAAACATAAGACTATCCGAAAATCCAGGGACTTCAAATTCTCCAATAAATTCTAAGAGTCCTTTAAAATATGCTTTTCCACCTCAAATACAGACTTACATTTGAAATCCACATATTTAGACAAGGGCTCAGACTTACAGCCCTTTGAAGAAACAATAAGCCTAAGGAAAGGATAGTGAGCATCCTTATGTATCGTGGGTATACCAAAAATATTTGACAACTTAGGGCTACCAACATTCACTTATTTTTTTTGTGTCATCTTTAAGTGGAGATTTAGATGTGGCTTTGTATAATTAAGAGTTATTTAATGCTACTCTCTTGCCTAGCATTAATGACAGTGTTTCTATTTATAGTTTATTAAAAATTACAGCTGCCAAAGTTTTTCTTCATTATTATTCTTTCTAAAGAAGCAGTTTTGGCCAGTTTTATTTATACTGGTATTTTATGCCTCATTATTACTGTGTCCATTATATTGTGTGATTACAGAATAAAGTTAGTGTATTTAGAGTAGGGAATTACAGTTACTATGGTGGTTAATTATCGAAAGAAGAAGATGGTGGTTAATTGTATTTAGATTGGTGCATTGTAATAAGCTAGATGCATCTATGTTGCAGTGGTTTTCCCTTTCATCACTCTGAAGAAGCCTTATTACAAGACGAAAGCGCTCAGTTGTGTTCATTTTTGAATAAAGCCTTTGTCCATGCTTCTCCGTGACTTATTTTTATTTGTAGTTAACAGAAGGCTCATTAGTCTCTTGTGATACATTGGTTTATCCAATGCCAATTCCAGCAAAGCAAATAGTATATTTTTTGTCAGTTCTGCTTGCCTACTGAATATCTGGGTTAGTATCTCTTGTAGTGCAGCATTTAACTTTACTTCAATGCACTTCTCTTTCCAGAGCCTAGACAGCTTTAATGGGATCTGCAAAATGACAGAATGCATCATTATGAAACTTATTAACGAAGACAAAGACAGCTTGCAAACCAGGGACTCAAGACAGACTGGGTTTGTTAAAGGAAGATCCTGCCTCCTGAACCAGATAGGCTTCTTCAAGCAAGTCACTGATGCATTACACACTAACAAATTAATTCAGAATGCCTATCTGGACCATTGCCAAGGCCTCTCTGATCCTATCCCACATTCTGATATCTGTAAGCTAATCAAAGTAAATCTAAACTCCTACTTTACTTGCTGAATATCAAACTGGCTGACAGATTCCAACCTACTACCATGGGAGGCACACTCACTTTGGAAAGAGATATTACCAGCAGTGCCCGCGGTGGTGGTGCAGCGGTAGTGTTGTCGCCTCAAAGCAAGAGGTTCTCCTGTTTGATTCTCGGCTGGAGCGCCTTCTGTGTGGAGTCTGCATGTCCTCCCCGCGGTCGAGTGGCGTTCGAAAGACATGCGTGAATGGGTGTGCCTTCGTTGAAGGCTGGGCTGGCAACTCGGCACCGTAAAAATCTTCCAATCATTAGCAGACCGAAGTTCTGCTGTGGCAACCCCCAACAGGGAAAAGCCAAAAGAAGACAGTGTCCTACAGCAGTCAAGGTCCTAGTACCACTTTTCTTTGGTATTTACTTCTCCGATATCAAGGCTGACATCAGGGGTCTTTGGCTGACCAAGTTTGCAGATGACTGTTACTCTTGGAACAGTCATTAACTCCCCACCTGACTTCTATTTTCTAGCTTCTAGCATGCAACAATAAGTGGTGCCTGGACCATGGCCTAAAATTAATGTCAAGAAATGCAGCATTTTGTCCTTTGGCAAAACTGGACATCCATGCATCTACCACATGGATGACATCCTTTGAAAGTTGTCTCAGCTATTAGGGACCCAAATACTTTTGTTGACAGCTACCATTTGATCACCAAGCACCTACTAGAGTTAAAAATCATTTTACCAAGCCAGACTAATCACCAGTGTTTATCTATTCCAGCTCTAAGGAAGTTATCATTAATCATTACTTTTCCCTCATCAGGCATATTAAAAGTATAATGGCTCATTTGTGCTTGTCTAAACATATGACCCAGCTTGAAAGACCTCTGCATTTTCTCACTAAGACAATCAAGGGCATGTCTTCCCTTGAGCTACCTAGGCCTCCTTAAATCACTCACTTTTTCTGCTTCCTACAGACTGTAAAGAGGATATCTCTTCTAGCCAACAAAGTCTCAACAAATACAATCCTATGAGATCTCCTGAACACCCACAAAACTACCATTACCCTTAAACACCCACTCAGAGCTTAACTTCCGGGAAAACACAGAGAAGCTTCTTTTATGGAATAGACTTTCTTTGGCTGTAAGGTAAACAGCTCCCTAATCCTTTTTAAGCATAAAGTGGATTAATGGATGGGCAATTGTAAATACACTCTAGCTCTGTCCCTTCAAGCCTCCATTGAAAAGGAACTAAACCAAGTATAAATTACTCATGTCAATGAGTACCTACAATTTGAAATCTTGAGGCCAGGCAACTAATGGCCCCCTGGAATAGCAGCCTGGTATAAAATCAATGAACCTTCGACTGTCCATCAGCAGTCAAAACAGTATGTACTGTGCATGCTAATGAGCTGTGACACTCCAGGGTGAAGTTAGGAGAGAGTCCTACTTAAAACTGACTGGACTGCCATATTTTTCCTGCCAACTCCTCTCATTTACCCAAACACACAGAACACCTTTATTCACTATTTTCTGTGAATGAAAATGCTCTCAAATGACCACAAAACCACATCTGAGTTTATTAAGCATGTTTAACATTGCAATCTTCTAGGCTTTGATCAATTAGTTACAGCTAAATTAAGCAAACATTCTCCTTATGTATCAAACAAAATAACACAAGTAGAATGTTCTTAAAATCAAAATTATTCTCAGACAGTATTTTACTCTCTACAGTTACTCTTCTGCTGAATCAAGCTCTTGCAATTTGGCTATTTGCTGTTCATCTTGTGCCTCATTTTTGTTTGTTGCCTTTCTTCTAGATTCTTTTTGAAGACTGGGAATGGCTTTAACAGCATTCTCTTGCTGTCCCTTTTCATGTTATTAACTTTAGCTATACAACTGCAATTTTTTTATTCTATCCTGACTTCCATCTCGTTTTTAAGCTACTTACCTCTTCTACTACAAATGTTCTAGCTCCATCTAGAAAAAACAATGTTTGATATTGTTGTGTAAAACAGCTAGTTATGTGGCCCCCCCCCATGCTTTTGCTTAAATAGCTCCTATGCCAAAGATGCCTCTTTACTCAGATTACGTTTCTCCAGCTCTTACGGCCACTTTGCTTCCCAATCTTTTGTACCTTATCACTCCTCCTCATACTGCACTAATTTCCTAAACTCTTACTCTTCCTCCTTCTCACACACCCCACAAATAAATACAATTCTGCTTCTGTCCATTTACCTTCCTTACTTTCATATCTTATATCAAGTTTTAAGTTACATTACTACTTGTCTGTCTGTAGACTACTAACCTCAAAATCACCCCTGTTTGATCTTTTCCCCTGAGCCAACATACATTAACTGTTATTGTATTTTATTGTATTTTATTTTTCTAGTCAATAATTAACCAATTTATATTTTCCCTTCTTATATTAAAATGGACTTTCTCCTAGGCCTATCTTCAAGGTCTGTTAACCTTTCAGTCAAAATGTCTTACTAGATTTCGTATTCATCCATTTTTTCTTTGCCTCATCTTCTTTTCATCTCAGTTCATCTGAGTGTCTACTAATTGCTTCTTCTAGTCCTCCTAAGCTCTTGTTATACTTTCTACAGTCCTACAAAGTGCCATTAATCTTGAAAACTTCAGTGAACACATCAATCTTTTTTTGTGTAGCCAGTTTACATTTTGATTGGTGTTTCAAATACCGTAGGACGTGGCTTGATCCCACACCAAACTTTCACCTTCACCTAGAAGAAATGTGCTACAAAATAAATTCCTTTATCTTTCGGTCCTATAAAATTTCTTCTCTCTCCAGACCAACCAAAAAGGCCATAAAGGCATTCTGCTAGCAGAGTTGAATATGGAGTGCACCTGGTTAGAGCAGCATCCAAGAAAAGCTTCTCCAACCATCCAAATTAGTGCCAACCTGCTTCTTTGATCCAGACTCTACAAGCTCCTTAAAGAACACTCCTGTCTTTCCCTTGCCTCCCTCTTCATATGGCCCCTCCATTTATAATTTAAGTCTTAAACTCTCGAGTTCACTTATTTAATATCCCAAAACCAGACTTAATTTCACTATATATGCCTTCTCCATCCTAGGCCCCAACCTCTGGGAATTCCTACCCAGTAATCTTAGACACTTCACCTCATAATAATCACTTCATGCTCAGCTTCACGTCACAGTTGGTGTGCAAATGCCTTCCCTCTGGATACATCACCTAACCCTCTACTCTCTTTTTCACCAGTGAGGCACCTTTACCTTCCTCATATTATTTCACTACACTAATATGCAACATCTCTTCCACAATGTATATATTGTACACAGTTAATGGCTGTGTGCCCTTATCTTACTTTTGCTAGCTTTTACACTTTGTGCTCTATCCCTTCACTACTTCACCCTCATCTACCATCCCTTAACCTAAACAATCTCTTCCTATTGTCCTCTATACAGTGTACGTTATCACCATTACTGATTCAATATTATCTTCAATAACATTTTCTGCTTGTATGGTTAATTTTCATGTCTACTGCCATTTAGATCTCCTCAGACTGAGACTGAAAAGGTCCATTTGGATAGTACAGTTTTGTACCTACCATAAATGTAGAGTGTAAACACTGCTGCAGTCATTACACTCGGGTTATCCTGCCGTCAGGCGGTTCCCCAGTCGGCCTGAGTTCCAAAGTCTTGGTCCGGCGTCGGTTGCTGTCGCCTCCTCCCTGACGTCAGTGTGACAGGGGTATATAAGATGTAGCCTAGCTAGGATTTTCAAATTTGTACTCACAGCTCTCAAACTGCTACCCCCATCCCCAGCCAAGCTACGGCCATTCTTGTAATTCACGGTTCGCTCTTTTAGTGTTGATGAAGAGGCATTCGCTGTAATGCCTCTTCAGTAATATAATATAGATTCACTCAAACTCGGTTCCTTGAATTGAAAATGAACCTGAAAGTCAGTTCTTTGAAAAATGCAGCATGGTAGTTGGGGTAGAGGATTCATGCTTTTGTTTTCTGTAACTAAGGTACAGGTTTTGAGCTTGTGTAAATTACTAACCACCTGCTATCCCTAACTAGGGTGGCTTCATTCACACACAAACCCCTACATACCTCTTAGCGCAAGAAATATGGAGAAAGCCTAAAATAAACAGGGAGAGATATTAAATAATGCTCTTGTGAACTTAGAAAGTTGATAGAATAACAGGATTTGTACTGGTATGAGAAAGTTGCTAGAATAACAGGATTTGTGCTAGTATGAATTTTTCTAAAGGACATGAGTCTGAAACTCAAATGTCTGTCATTATTTAGCAACTTCAGCCTTCAATGATTTTCTAGAAAATCACAAAATTTATGAGGAACAGACAAAAATATGGTGCAAAAATCTGGACATTCTGCAAAATCTGGACAGTTGAGAGGTATGCTACCTACCTACCTACCACACACACACACTGCAATACCTTTCAACCTCTTAGAGCAACAAACTCATAAATAAAACTGAGGCAAAGGCCCAAAAATAAGGACATTTTTTTTTAAATATTGCTCTTATAAACTTAGAAAGATAATAGTAGTAGGTCTTGCATTAGTAAAAATTTTCTGAAAGGTATGAAATCTGAAACTCAAATGTCTGCCATTATTTTCTAACTTCAGTCTTTAATGATTTGCCACTAATTTGCCAGAAAACCACAATTTTATGAAAAACGGACCAAAAATGTGATGCAAAAATATAAAATTGCCAGACAATACAGCTGGGAACCTGTCAAAGGAGGGACACCATTTTAATATTAGCACAGTTAACTTGAGCAGCTGGCAAACTTAGAGAATCTACATGCATTTCTGAAATAAAAGTAATGTATAACTCTGATCATTATAACTCTGATCATTACAGTTATTTATAAAAGTAAACCCTCCAAGTTTTCTTCCAAAATTGCTATTTTGCAGAGATTATTGGGGGGAGAGCAACATTTTGAGCCAAAATTGGGGACAGTTGAGAGGTTTGGATATTCCTAATTCTATAAACCTCTCAACCTCTTAATGCAGGAAATCTGGACAAGGCCAAATATATTGGGGGAACATACAAACAGTACTAAAAATTTATCTTGTACAAACTTAAGACAGTTGACAGAATATCAGGTCTTGATTTAGCATGCATTTTTCTGAAGATTATGACGTCTGAAACTTAACGTCGGTCATTATTTAGTGACTTCATTCCTAAATGATTTGCCAGAAAAGTTTTATTTTGCATTTTACAGCACAAACACCAATAAATATCTGGTAAACAAAGCAATGCAGTCTCACAATGAAACTAGACTTAGCATTAAAACTTCTCTGCCCTTGAAACTCACATTCATTGAAACAGCATTGAAACCCACATTCAAAGAAAATACATTTTTGTCAGTGGCAGATTAAGATGAACTTTGGGCTGTTTTCAAATCATAGCCCCCTTGCACATGAAACATACACGTGCTCTTTGATACACCTTCCTGATTGTATTAAATTATATTCCTTGTACAATACAGTATAGTTGTTAGTTTTAAATTTATTGTTTTGAACATTTTTCCAGTAACCAATGAAACTAAATACATGCACCAATAATGACAAAACAGCCCAATTCATAACATTTCCATCATAAAAGTCCACTCAAACTTCTACAGTCTACCAGTATCAGTAAATATGCACAATCTCTGAACTAGTAAAAGCCATCTACATAATTCCACATTAAAGACATCTGTAACTAATGAAGGGGCTGCTGCTAGCAAACAACTTTATATTTCATGTTTTCATCTACAAATAAAGTGCCTGTTGCCCTTGAGGAATAAATTGCCTATGTTGCATTAAAAACAATGATACGCTAGTAATATTGCAATAGGGAATGGATGGCAAACTGATAACAGGTTCATACTTACTACTAGATATCTTCGCCAAAACAGACTACAGCTTCCACCCCCCTTTACAACACAGTACAGTATCAGCAATGCATCTACTTACTGTGGGAGAAGAACCCACAGCCTTCTGCATCAAGAGCAAGTACACTACCTGTTGTTCAGCATAAGCTGCACTAAACTTTAGTTCCCCTGCAGCTCTCAGCTCCTTGTAAAATGTCGACACTCAGCTGTATCTCTGAACTTTGCAGCACAAGAAATCTGGAAAAAGCCAACATTTATTGGGGGGGGGGGGACAAAAGCCCAGAAACCAGGGACACATTTTAAACATTGCTTGTATCATTTTGGAAAGTTGCTAAAATAAAATGCTGTGTTATCACCATGCATGTCTTGAACCCAAAACCATATGCACTACAGTCAGTGCAACATACCACTATGCTAAATCAGCAGTTAGAAAAATAGGAAGACAAACTTAATGGCTATCATTTATATAGCTCTCAACTTCTTAGCACAAAAAACCTGGACAAACAAAGCCGATAATGAGGGAATACAAATTCAGTTCTCACTTCACACCTTAGCACAAAAAACCTGGACAAACAACAAAAACAATAACGGGGGAAATACAACTTCAGTTCTCACTTCTCACCATAGCTCACAACTGTTAGAAAAGCAAATCTGAACAAAGTTCAGAAAAGGTGGTGGTTAGGGACTTTAGGCTCTTCTTACCCTGAAGCAAAGGTACAGGGTTTGAGCCTGAACACCTGTAGCCAAGCAGGTGTATTATGTGGGGGCATTTGCACACACACGATCAAATAAATGAATAAGCATATACTTACTGGCCTCAGTAATATTTTTAGTCACTGTTGTGAGACATACTGTAGCTTCAATTTCTTAGCTCTAAAATCTTGGATAAAGCCCCAAAAAAATAGGGAGCAAAGACCAAAGTCAGGTACAGATTATAAGTAATGATGTTATATCCTTAGAAAGTTGCTAGAATAATAGGGTTTTGCATTAGTATGCATTTTCTGAGGTATTTAGAATCTGAAACTCAAATAACTGTCATGTCATTATTGAGTGACTGTTAGAAAACCTCAAATTGTATGAAGAGAGGACAAAACATGAGACAATCAAAGATATTCAACAACAACAGGTGCAGTTAAGAGGCATCATGCACATGCATGAGCACACAGAAACATAGCCACACAACTTTATTCAGAACTGTATACCTCAGATGCTTGACTGTTAGCAAGTTAATGAAATTATGTATAATAACCACTTTAATATTGAGATTCAAAATCAGCGACAGTTTGCTAAAGAGGAGATAGAAAAGCACTATCAGTTACTGTCTCACACACACACACACACACCTTACACACATCTGTCTGCCCTTGCCAAATCACATTTTGTAAAGTAATGCTATAAAATATAAAGAAACACCCTATGGAAATACAGTCAACAACATTAATAAAAATAATCACTGTCTGATTAACAATAGTTAAAACTACATAATTCTTCAGGTTAGTCAACATTGCATTAGAAAAGTACATACTTAGAATAATATAGAAGTGTATGTTCATACATACATATAAAAGTAAGTAGTAAATATTGATTAATGCTGAGGGTAATTCAAAGATTTATACATAAAGTGCATATTAATAAATGCAGAGGGGGTTATACTTAATGATATAGTTAATATGTTACAGTCATGACTGTAGTTAGTATTTAGTTTGTCAAGCTTTATTATGTACACTATATTCATAATATCTAGTCTCAAAATGCACATATTTACACTGAGCAGTGCTGCAAGTCTTTAAATATATGGAGGGCACAGCTAGCCAGTTCCTTGTGTTCTTTCAGGGATTTCTTAAAAGTTTCCAGGATATTGTTAAGTTTAACATCATTTGGGAGATTATTCCAGAGAGCAAGACCTGTTCTGGAAAATACTTTTTCCCTATGGCTTGTTTGAATCTAGGCCTGGGTAGTCTGAGAATGTCATCTTGGTCAATTCTAAGTGAGTAGTTTTGCTCTCTTAGAGAGAGTTTTCTTCTGAGCTGCAGAAAATAATCTCATTGAAGTATTTTGAAAATAAGGGGTACTTAGTAGAAGTGTAGCAAAAGGGAGACAGTACATTTTGTCTATACATGGTTGTAATGTGTATTTTGGCTAGCAAGGAGTGCAAACTCACAGATTTTTACTTCAGTCGGCTGTAGTTTGTGACAGTTATAGGTTTTATGCATGGACAGTAGGAATAAAGCATATTTACGTTTTGAGATTAGAACACCTTTATCTATGGCTTTGCTGGAGGCAGGAGTAAAGAGGTTGATGATGATACGACAGTACAGCTGTTGTCAGTAGTAAACTTTGGCAGTAATATTGGTTGTGTGGTTTATAAAATTAAGAAGCAAGCTTACGTTAAGTCCTAGGTATTTTTGTTACATACACACCTTACCTGATAATCTATTCCCAATAATCTATTTCCGATTGCCTTCACACTTACTACATCCTCATTTCCCGCTCGCAACGATAATCCATGTGTGATCGTCTTCCACTCACTCACTACTGCACATTTCCCGCTCGCAGCCAGCCGGACATGACGTGAGCTCACTTCCGACTGGCTGGTACGTTACTTAAAGGAGCCAACACTGTTTAAAAAAAAAAAAAAAAGTATGTACGTAGGTTTTTTTTTTTTTTTAAAAAAAAAAAAAAAAAAGCTACCCCCTCTTCTAAAGAAATTGTACTGAAATCAGTACAGTAAGTATGCCTCCCGACGTCCCTGGATGTAGCAGACACTATTTTCTTCAGTTTTTCTTGCCCCAGATGTCAGGTGCCCCCAAATAGGTAGGCAATTCAAATTGCTAGTAAAGTATACATAAGAAAAGCAAACAACAATTTTCAGTTACCAGCAAATACTCCCCATAGGTAGGAAAGGGTAGAAGACATAGGCACGTACCAGCCAGTAAGAGGGGAAGGAGGGAGGGTAACCTGGACTGAAGCAGTGTTTACACTCGAGCATCTACATTTATGGTAGGTACAAAACTGTACTATGTTCATCGTGTTACACTGCTGCAGTCATTACACTTGGGTGGAATCCCAAAGCTGAGGTAGGGTGGCTATAAGGCCCTGCAGCACAGCAGTGGCTAAGCCAGCTCTGGATTTGGAGTATAAAGGCAAATGGTAATGTTTGGTGAAGGTATGCACAGAACTCCATGTTGCTGCTTCCAAAATATCCTTGGTAGGTACTCCTCTGAGGTAGGCAGTTGAAGTGGCTGTTGCCCTGGTGGAGTGAGATCTGATGCTGCTAGGTACACGTTTCCCATGGTGTGTATAGCAGAAACGTATACAATGTCCTATCCATTTAGAAATAGTCTGTTTTGAAATGGCTTTTCCCTGTGCTCCTGCAGCATATGCTACCAATAATTGCTCAGATTTTCTGAAAGCTTTGGTTTTGTCCAAGTAGAAGCGTAACTGTCTGTGAATGTCCAAAGAATGCAGTAATCTCTCCCCTTTATTCTGTGGTTTTGGATAAAAAGTTGACAAGTGAATTGTTTGGTTTAGAGCCACACTTGATACCACCTTTGGCATAAATGTAGGGTTAGTTCTTAAAGACACCCTGTCCTGGTGGAAAATGAGGAAAGGTTCCACTGCCGTTAGTGCCTGTAATTCTGAAACTCTTCGTGCTGATTTTATTGCCAGTAGCAGAGCAGTTTTTCAAGAGATATATTTTAATTCTGCTGTGTTAGCTGGCTCAAAAGGAGGTAAAGTTAATTTTTCCAAAACAAAGTTGAGGTCCCAAGTTGGAGTAGGTGCTCTACGGGACGGTCTTGTGTTTTTAGCCTCTCTGAGGTACTGTTTGAGCAAAGGATTAGAGAAAATCGGTGTATCCGTGTTGTAATGAGCAGAAATGGCAGAGGCATGGATCTTGATGGATGAAAAGGAGAGGCCCTTGTCCAGCATCTCAGTTAAATATTGTAGAATCTGAGGAATGTTTGGGACAAGAGGGTCAAGCCTGTGAGCCTGGTTCCAGGCACAGAATCTCTTCCATTTATCCGAATAGGCTTTCCTAGTACTAGGCCTTCTGGCCTCCAGAATGACATCCACAACAGCTTTGGAGAGAGGCACTGCTTGCTTGACTAAGGAATTTTCCATGCAGCTAGGTTTAAGGTCTTTAGCTGGCTGTGAAATATATGATTGTTGTGCTGAGTCAGCAAATGAGGGATTTGAGGCTAAATCCAGGGTGGTTCTTGGGCTAAGTTCTTTAAGATTGGGTATCAGTGCTGGTGTGGCCACTCTGGTGCAATCAGGATCATCTTTGGTTCTTCTTGCCTGGCTTTTAGGAGTACCTTTGGAAGGAGAGGTAGAGGTGGGAAAGCGTATACTTGCAGGTTTTTCCAGCTGAATGAGAGGGCATCCACTTTCCATGCTTGTGGATGGTAACTCCTTGTGCAGAATTTCTGTAGCTGGCAGTTCATTGGGGATGCAAACAGATCTATGTCTGGGCTTCACCATTTTTGTGTTATCATTCTGAATATTTGTGGATTCAATTCCCATTCGTGGGGATCCATGATGTTTCTGCTTAAGTCGTCTGCCAGTGTGTTTTTCTCTCCTGGCAGGAATTGTGCTTGCAGATGAACTTGGTAGTCTAGAGCTGTGTTCCACAAGGTCATGGCTTGTGTGTTCAACAAGGTCATGGCTTGTCTGCAGAGGGGGTAGGAGCGTGTGCCCCCTTGCTTGTTTATGTACCACATAACTGTGATGTTGCCTGTCTTTAGTAATAGTTGTCCTGGATGCAGCACGTCCTTGAAAGCTATAAGGGCATTTTGTACAGCTAGCATCTCTTTTTGATTGATGTGAAGATGCCTTTGTTCTACGGGCCACTCGCCCTGAATACATTTTCCTGCCATGTGTGCTCCCCAGGCGTAATCCGATGCATCTGTTGTCGGTGTTTGCCTGGCTGTAGGTTGAATAAAAGGCTGTCCCTTGTTGAGGTGACAAGCTTGAGCCCACCATCGAAACTCCTGTTGAAGGCAAGGAATTAGTGGTATAACTGTTTCCAAACTTTGACAGTGTTGAGACCCATACACTCTTTAGGTACCATTGTAGTTTCCTCATATGCAGTCTGACATATGGAATTAGTAGTATGCAAGATGCCATGTAACCCAAGGCCTGCAGAATTTTTCTTGCAGGAAGTTGAGTCTTTGTTGCCATCAATTGAAAGTATTGAGTCAGTTGTCCTTGCTTGTCTGGCATGAGATAAGCCATCTGGGCCGTTGTGTTCAAGCTGGCACCCAGGAATATTATCTCTTGTGAAGGCACTAGTTTTGATTTCTTTTCGTTTACTGTGTACCCTAGGCAACTTAACATTTTTACAAACGCCAGATGCTTTAGAAGAATGTCCTTGCTCTCTGCTTGAATCAGGCAGTCGTCCAGGTATGGATAAATTTGAATTCCTTTCTGTCTGCAAAATGCAATTACTGGTGCCAGGCACTTTGTGAAAACCCTGGGCGCAGTAGATAAGCCAAAGGGCAGTGCAGAGAATTGATAGTGCACTGAACCAGCTATGAATATGAGGTATCTTCTGCAGATTTGTCTGATAGAGACATGCAGGTATGCCTCCTTGAGGTCCAAGGTCACGAGCCAAGCTTTCGTGCCCAGCATGGGAAGAAGCTGCTGTAGTGTCAACATTTTGAATTTCGGAACATCCAGGTAAGTGTTTAGAGAAGAAAGATCCAGAATGGGCCTCCAGACTTTGTCCTTTCTGGGAACCAGAAAGAGTCTTGAGTAAAATCCTTGTCCTTGCTCCTGTGGTGGTACCTTTTGAATAGCTCTCATGTCCATGAGTGCTGTAATTTGTTTCTGAGCCTCTGCCCACTGATTTGGTGGAAGATTCGGCATTCCTTTTAACCTTGGCAGAGTGTGAAAGTGGAACCTGTAACCTTGAGATACAATGTTGAGAACCCATTTGTCTTTGGTGATCCAATGCCAATTGTGATAGAAAAGTGCCAGTTTTCCTCCTAAGGGGGCTGCCAAGAGAGAGCTGTTTGGCAGCTGTAGTGGGAAGTCATTGAGGCTGCTTTTTGTAAAGTTGGGGCCTGTCTTTCCCTTCTTTCTGGCATGGTGCACCCCATTGTCGAGGCCTGTAAGGACCTTGTGGTGGACCTCTACCTCTTGGACGTCTGTATCTGCCCCTTTGAGGTCTGTCTGTAACTGGAAAGGACCAATTCTTTGTTGGCCAATTTCTGCTAAATCAAGGAGGCTGAACCTGTAAGAAATCCTTCACTGTTTGCATAGATTTTGCCTTATCCGCCATCTTCTTTAACACCTATTCTGCCTTAACTCCAAATAACACATCCCGCTGTAAAGGTGCATCCAATAATTTTGCTTTAACATGATCTGGTAAGGTATGTTCTTTTAACCAAGCATGTATTCTAATGACTGAGCCTGTAACTGCTGCTCTACAGGAGGCCTCTAAGGAATCAAAACTACATTGCAAAGTATGTTTTCCCACTTGTTCAGCCATATGGAGTAAATCCTGCATTTCTTTAAAATTAGGAGGATCTGAATCTGGAAGCATTTTGTTTCAACTGAGTCATCAAAAATTGCTGATATTTTAGCATGTGAAACTGGCAATTTAAGGCTCTCATTGCTAAAGTTGCAGACGTGTATACTTTCTTTCCCCATCTGTCTAATGCTCTGGAATCTATGTCAGAGGGAACTGGGTTTTTTGCTGATGAGGCCTTAATCCCGTTGGGTCCCTGAGAAATAGTTTCAGGGTCAGCAACAGGACTTTTATACAGAAATTTGTGAGAGTCAGGGACTCTAATATCTATCAGGTTTAACTGGGGCTTGAGGTAAGGAGTCAGGATTTAAGCTGAATTCAGTATACACATCATCCACAATATGTAACACTGGCAGAATAGCAAGGGGTCTGTGTTGAGGTAAGAAAAGGAAGTCTCTGAGCCTTTTCTTGGATTCTGAGTAACCCTGGCCTTCCCAATGGAAATGCTCCCTCATGGTATGTAAGGTTTCTCCAAAGGAGTAGTCCTCAGGCAGAGAGGCTGATGGAATTGATTCCTCAGCATCAGAATCCGCATAAGGGGGTAAAGAATATCCTAGGTCTGAGGATGAATCTGTGGAAATGGACACCTGGTCGGAGGATTCATAGTCTGCATCCTGTCTGGGCCTTTTATCAGGTGGGGGGTGGAACCCCCTGATCAGGGTGATTAGGTCTTCGGCCATTTTGAGCATTTGTTTCTTAGGCATGGAGGCCTGTCCTGGAGAATGCTGAATTTGTTTCTTTGTTTTTAAGGGAGGCTTAGACTTAGCAGAGGTTTAATGCTTAACTGAGTAGGTCTGAAAATACCCTCTGAAGCTGTGGATTGCTCAGCTACTTCGGTTCCCTCTGAAGGGTTAGTTTCGGTAGGCTGAAAAACTTGTGCGTCCAAAGGCCCAGCCAGCTTCACGTGGGAGTCGGAGGTGGCCTGTGGTTCTGCAGAAGCAGTCGTCAGGGGCTACGAAGGCGCCTCGCTGAAAACCGGCGACCGGCCTAGAAGAGGCCTCGTCGTCAGTTTTGGGCCTCGGATGCCTGTCCTTGTCTTTGCGCTTTTTATGTATTCCGGTCGTCTGAAGTTCCGACGGCATGGTGTAATTGAATTTTCTGCCAAAATAATGACGGGCAAAATCAAACTGACGTTTTAATAGTGTGCTTGTTAAACCTAGCACAAAACAGACAACCAGTGACGTCGTGTTCTAGGCCTAGGCATGGGATACAATAGGAATGGAAATCCTTATGAGGTATTTGCTTCCCACAAGAAATACAGTTACTAACTTTTACTGACATCGGTCTGAGGCAAGAAAAAGTTTCCCCAACGGGGTACTTAACTTTGTAGTAGACTTCGGTTCTGGATTCGGAATGAAAATCCCAGGAGTCAGCCGACGGGCCCTTGCAAACTGCTTTTGCTTCGGGCACTGCGCAGCAAGAAAGCCTGAAGAAAATAGTGTCGGCTGCATCTTATATACCCCTGTCGCACTGACGTCAGGGAGGAGGCGACAGCACCCGATGCTGGACCAATACTTTGGAACTCAAGCCGACTGGGGAACCACCTGACAGCAGGATAACCCAAGTGTAATGACTGCAGCAGTGTAACACGATGAACATCAGTGTTCTACCCTGGTAACCAAACTGAATGAATGAACAAATGCATACATGAATTAATGAACAAACCGAAAACGCACTTAGCTCTGCCCCTGCTGTGCTGTTTACCATCTCTTCAGGCTTTTCAGGTATATTTCCTTTATACAGTTTGATTTATTTTTTTCTAGATGTCATCTAGGATCCAACTGCAACTGCACAGGGAAATTTATTTTTTTTAATTTTTGTTTATAATTGTGCGTTTATTTTTTTTTACATACTTCTCATGTATTGGGTGGGACAGCTAAAAATATTTATCTGCATTCAGAGGGCATCATACTAGCATGACTTCTTGTGCACGCCTCTTAACTGTTCTGAGGGTACTGATGAACTGAACGGACTTAAATGCCTTAGACAAGAGTTAAACCATTTACTCCAATAAAATGTCAGTCTAATATAACTAGGTAATGTTTTTCTACTCATTTTGTATCTAATAAACGTACTCAAATTCAGAACTTAGTCCATCACTGCAGAAAACATTTTGAAAGACTCCCGAGATGAATAATACACTCCAATCTAATTAAAGAATATAAAGTCAGACCTCCAAAGCAAAATCTCAAGAAAAATACAAAATATATATTTACCTCTTTCTGTAAACCATCAGTAGCTATTCGTTCCTGAAAATGAATTCAAATATTTGTTGTAACAGTGCAATACAAAAACAAAACTATACATTCAATAATTAAATTACATTAATGTCTTAATTGAGTAAGAGACTGGACATATAAATGTTTACAGAAAGCATATAGGAAGAGTGACCACTACAGATATTAAATTATTATGGAAAACTGGATTTACAGTCATGACGGATTGTCATGGGGCAGGGCTACAATTAAGGTGAAACTGAATTTAGAAACATTTTACAGATAACTATACCAAGTCAAAATCTTCAGAGAAAATGTCACAAAAAATGTACTGCAGAGATGTACAAAATTTAAGAAGATTAGTATGCACAAGAGCATAAACCACTAACTCTAGGTTAAAAAAAAGTTATTTTAAATCAACCACAGTAGACTGAAGAAAGGTGCAGCAAGTTATCCAAACTTAAACTTGGAAAAAGAAAATGCTACACACTAAGTAATTAAAATGCCACTTAAGAAAATTAAGAGACAGTTATAACAGTAAGAAGATAAATATACTCACCATATTAGTTGACCTGAGAGAGAATCCTCTGCAGTACAATTGCTGGGACATTGCCTTCTGTTACCTGCTTGGCAATCTTTTTACTCCACGGATCCTGAAATTAAGTTGTGCCAACCTCCTCAACACAAACCACATCATCACACAATGGGCTAGAAGTACCCCCTAGCCCAAGTACTAATCTAGTACTAGTCATAATCCCCCCCCCCCGTTACCAATTTTCTACATAGGCATGGGATGTCACATCAACTGTTGCCACGTGTCTTGATTCAGTGACACTTTCTTACCTTTTTAGAGTCGCCCCGGATGGTCTTGGGTTTTCACTCACACACTCCATCTTTTTGCTAGATAATAGGAGGTTACTGGGCTAATGGCCCAAGGGCCCTTACAAGCCTAGCCAAGTTCAACCAGTGTTCCCAAGGGTGTCTGGTTCAAGCAGACACTAAAATTAGCACATATTCCCCCTGTCCAAGAGGGACACAGGTGGAACCCCAGGGGTGAATTTCTGGTTATCCATTCAATACTTCCAGATAACATAACTACCACTGCATCCTTATTACAATTTAAAAACACTCTAAAAGCCCAGCTCCTAAACAAATAGCTGTGTCCTTGCTTTACCGCTGACTAAAATCACTCTGTCTCCTATCTTGTATTTCCTCTGGGCATCCTACAACTTGTCTAACTTCACCACCTCTGACTGCCTATTCCTACTTTTCTGTCACTCTGTAAATAATCATTCTCTCAGTACTAACTCACTGATGTGGACAAATAATATCTCTGACTTCTCAATGTGAACAATTTGGTAATAGTTGTAATTATGAGTACTCACTTGAGGCTGTGACAAAGTTTGTTTCTACTGCATTGTAATGCTTTTTATTTTTGGACACTAACCTGCAAATTTAACCTATTCAATTGTATTTTAACGTGTAATAACTATGTTAGCCTAAATTTGTATCTCATCACTTTTCCATACTATGTATTACACTATTTCTGTATGTTCAATGTGTATGTGGAGCGTTTCTCCCCAGGACAACGGTGAAAAAGGAGGCGCATCCAGTCTGACTTTCCCGGTAAACAAATGTAAAACAAAATAAACAAACAAATTATCATCATCATCTTCTTTCGGCTGTTCCCGTTAGGGGTCGCCACAGCGGATAATCTGTTTCCATTTCTTCCTGTCCTCTGCATCATGCTCTTTCAAATCAACCGCCTGCATGTCCTCTCTCACCACATCCATAAACCTTATCTTAGGCCTTCGTCTTTTCCTCTTACCTGGCAGCTCCATCCTTAGCAACCTTTTCCCAATATACCCAGCATCCCTCCTCAGCACATGTCCAAACCAACGCAATTTCGCCTCTCTTGCTTTGTCTCCAAACTGTCCAACCTGAGCTGACCTCTAGTCACACCCAGTGCAAATCTTAACATCTTTAACTCTGCCACATCCAGCTCTGACTCTTGCCTTTTCGTCAATGCCAGTCTCCAACCCATATAACATAGCTGGTCTCACTACCCTCTTGTAGACCTTCCCTTTCACTCTTACTGGTACCCGTCTGTCACAATTCACTCTTCTCAACCCATTCCACACTGCCTGTACTCTCTTCTTCACCTCTCTTCCACATTCACCATTACTCTGAACTGTTGATCCTAAACTCATCCACCTTTACCAACTCTACTCCCTGCATCCTCACCATTCCTCTACCCTCCCTCGCATTTACACACATATAGTCTGTAATTGTTCAAATTATGCTTAAATAGGCGAGGGGCTTTGTTTAACATGAACAGGAAGTCTGTTCCAAAGGTGGGGCAACCTCTGAGACAAATGTCTCTCCCCAGCAAGTTCTGTTGATGTCGCATACCAGGTTAAAGTCATCTGAGCAAGTGACCCATGTGCCATTTGACTTGCGAATGTGCAACACTTCTACTAAAGCTGGGTCAGAGATTGCTCTATATGCAAGGCACACACCACCTTTGAACAGTCTGTACAACAAAGAGTAAAGTGACAATGATTTCAGTCTATCCGCATAAGACTCTGAAGTTTCTTTGTAAGGAACCTTTGTGGTCTCTCCAATTGTTGCAAACGTTTGGAAAGGAACACACCAAAGGGAGCATTGTACTCCATTATTGGCCTGATGAGTACACAAGGGGGGGTATAAACTCTCTTTCTGGAGGCAATACCCTTATTTATGAGATGAGGAATATAAAATACCCTTCTTATCACTGTGGAGACATGATGACTGAAGTTAAGGTTGAGGTCGACCTGTGTGCACAGATCTCTCACCACTGACTGTGTGCTGGGTCTATATTAGTTGATCAAACTTCCAAAAGTGCGAGTTTCATATGGTTGACACCATATGATCGAACGTTTGAAAGTTTGAACGTTTTAACGGAGATCTCTGTACAGCTTGGAATGGGAAGATTTCCCTTTTCTGCACTGTAGTGCGATCTTGGAGTTGGTATATTTAAAGAGCAGGGGATGTGGGGAGCACAGCCCCCCACACTGGGGTGCAGGGGGGCTTGCCTCCCTGCTTAAAATGTTCAGGTAGGTTATTTGTGCAGTTTATTTTTTTTATTAGATGACTGACCTTTTAAAAGTTCGATCATATGGTGTTGACCATATGACGATCGAATGTTTGGAAGTTCGATCATATAATATAGACCCATGTGTGCTTAGGAAATTGCTATTGATGTGGTAGCTTGCAGGAACAGCACCCTTGCCGAAGGGGATGTTAATGCATTAAGTTTAAGACCGTGACTTTGGCACCAGTCATTAGTCTGCATAAGGCCTTCTTGCAGGATGTTGTGATCGCTAGGGGTTTCAATGTTAACTCCCAGTTTGCAGTCATCGGCAAACTTTGTCAGCCACAGTGCTTTGGAGAAGTAGATTACGAACAGAAGGGGTCCCAGAACCGATCAATGTGGAACACCACTGTCTACAGATCTGTGGAAGAGGTGGAGTTACATATTTTGACTGTACAAGCTCTATCAGTGAGCCAGTTTGCAACCCACCTGACAATATATGTGTTGATAACCCAGATGGGCAAGTTTATCAATGATCCCTGAGAGGGGGATTGTCTCAAATGCCTTGGCTAAGTCTAGGTAGGCCATATGCACAGATTTACACTCATCTAGGGCTTTGGTGACCGTCTCGAAGTCCACCAGGTTTAACAGATATGATCCCCCTTGAGAAAGCCAAACTGGGTGGGGTCGAGCATTTGGGGATTTCCTATATCTTTAATAAGGTCCATGATGATTCGTTCCATGGCCTTGTACATAAGGCTGCTCAGGCTAATAGGTCTATAGTTCCTATGGTCCGTGGAAGCACCCCTTTGTGTAAAGGGATGGCAGTAACTGTTTTCCATTCCGTTAGGACAAAGCATGTCCAATAGTGATGCTAATTTCTGTTTTAACCCATGAAGAACACAATCTGGGATGTTGTCTGGTCCCATAGAGGCTATGTTTTTGGCCTTGGAAAGGGCATTTAAGACCTGCTTCTCGGAGATACTAGGTGAGGGGCAGATGTTAGGGATGCTTTGGGTATATGTGGGGGGGACAGTAGAGTGAAGTTTTTACTTGTCAGCCAGCAGTTTTGCAATACCCACAGGTTCTGTACACGTAAGCACCATTAACTGCAAGTTAAGCACAAATCTGGGCCTCAACTTTGAGGTTATGGATCTAACTAAAGAATACCTTGCGCTTAACCTTAGTTAGGGAAGCTAATTTGGATTCATAGTTAGCTTTGGAGGACTTTGCTAGGAGTTTTATTCGCTTGTTTAAGTTGAGGAGGGAGTGCTTCCAATTTTGAGACCACTCCTTCCTACTCAGACAGCAATTTCTTTCTCCTACTGTATAGCCTATTGATGGCAGTTGTCCACCAGGCAGGTTTGTTTTTCAGGTAAGGCAGTCAATACAATTGCACAGGTGTTTGTATAAAGATTTGGTGCACAACTCAGCAGAGGTGTCTGTTCCATCAGTGGGGGAGGGGCTATGAAGCTATTTACGCTGTCACGCAAGAGGCTAAATTGCCCTTGTAGAAGTTTTTTAGTCTAGTTGTTACTAAGGGAGGGGGGGGCTCTTGTGTTACAGTTACTTATAGCAAGACTGATCTGTGGTCAGATCTCATTAGGAAAAGCCACACACTGGGGGTGGTGCAGCAGTACCCCAAGTTGTTGGCAACCATATCCTGGATATTTGAGCCCCTTGTGGGAGCGTCGACCAGCTGATCTGGGGCATTCAAGTTAATGAAGTCCAGGAACCTTTGGGCAGTAAGTTAGAATACATATAATTTACCCAATAGATGGGTAATTAAAGTCACCCAAAATCGGGGTGTTTGGTTGGATCTTAACTGCTTGAGTAGATCCAAGTAGGCTGACTGGATGTCTTGATTCATGGAGGGGGTCCTATAGCTGGCAATGACCTGAAGAGCGGTCTTACCTACAGTCAATTGCACCTTTATTAATTCAAGGGAATAGTGCTGTTTAACCAATCTAGAGGTGTATTTACCTTTAATGAATATTGACACACCACCTTCAGTTCTTATGCCTCCAGTTTGTGGTCTAAACGTGTGGAAGGAAATGTAAACTGGAATAGCTGGGGTGCTCTCTGCAGTCTTAAATCAGGTCTCAGTGACTGCACATATGTCAGCATCTTCCAAGGTGAGGACTGCTTCCAGTGAGTGCAACTTCTGGTTTAGACCGCTAACGTTTAACATAACTTCGAGATTGTTTTTATAGGGTAATTTTACATCAGGTATTTTGTTCTTGTGACACTGCTTAAAAAGGCACTATGGGGGTGACAAGTGCCTTAGCCAGTAACTAAAAATTCCAGGTGTAACAGATGAAGACCATCTCTGGCAAAGCACTGAGGTCTGTCGACTATGTCATCCCAGGCTGACAGATATTGGATCCCCTTTGAATGACACCAAAAACTAAGACAATTGTTGAAGTCAACCATTTTTTGTTTGTACTGAGGTATCATCCTAGGCAAAGGTAAAATGCTGCTTAAGGCAAGGGACATACATGCCTGAGATGCACAAGAGAGCTCAGTCATGTCTCTTCTCATGTAGTGCAGTGAGGTAGTCTCAAGTCGTTCACACCAACATGGACTATGATGGAGTCATAACAGTGCCTGTTTAGTATGTGTGAGATGTGTTGGACCCTGGCACCTGAGAGACAGCTGACTGTGACTTTTTCCTTATCCCGCCTAATGAGAGGGACATATGTGTGTCTCACAACTGAATTGCCTATGACTAAAATGTTTGATTTTGTGTTATGCTTTGTGTGTGTGTCTGTGTGTGTGAGTGAATGCTTGCATGAAAGCAAAAGAGTCTGTATGTGTGCGACATCGGGAGACTGAGAGCAATGTGTAAATGAATGCAGGAATGAATGAGGAAGTGGCTGTGCTTTGTGTGTATGTGTGAGATCGGGAGAGTGAGAGGGATGTATGAATGAATGCGTAAGTGGGTGTGAAACTGGGAGAGCAGTGTGAATGAATGCAGGTATGAATGAGGAAGTGACTGTGTGTGATCGGGACAGAGTGAAAGCGGTGTGTCAGTGAATGCAGGTATGAATGAGGAAGTCAGCCACTTCATCATTCATGCCTGCATTCATTCACACACACAAACAGCCACTTCCTCATTCATGCCTGCATTCATTCACACACACACACACACACACACACACACACACACACACACACACACACACACACACACACACACACACACACACACACACAGCCACTTCCTCATTTATACATGCATTCATTCACACATCCCTCTCACTCTTCCGATTTCACACACACACACACACACACACACACACACACACACACACACACACACACACACACACACACACACACACACGCACACAGTCACTTCCTAATGATGAGATGAGAGATTAATTAAAAATGTATTATATAAGGAAACTGTATTTTAAAATTTGATACTTTGACACCAAGGGGGTTGAATACAGAAATCAATTGGAAATGTAATTGTTTTATTGACTGTTTCATTGATTAATTAGATATTAAGGGATATATATATATATATATATATATATATATATATATATATATATATTAATTAGGGGAATGTTCTTATGTAAAAATGTACTCTTTGAAGGCTGGATTGGCCAATGCGCTTAGTGCAATAAAAAGTTGGATCTGGTTCCTGTTGTCGTTTTTCTATAATTTGGTCTGCTGTGTTGGTTTTCGTATTTGCTTAACCCTCAGTTCATACCTGCATTCATTCACACACACACACAAATCCACTGCCTCATTCATACCTGCATTCACTCACACATCACTCTCCCGATCACACACACATAGCCACTTCATTCATTCCTGCAATCACTCACATTCGCCGCAAACTAATAAGCTTAACTGCAAAATAAACCGCAAACTGTTCGCAGTTTATTTTGCAGCTAAGCGTATTAGTTTGTGGTGCCCCTGTGAGGAAGCCGTGGCTCTCCAGGGAGCTGCAGCGCACACTTTGGGAACCCCTGAAATATTCACTTTATGTGCGCCACTGGGGGGAGCCTTGGGTAAACCTGGATTGAGCAAGGGAGCTGAGAATCAAAAACATTTGGGAACCACTGCCTTAGGGCTTGACTGGTGAGACACTGGTATGTGATATATTATGTTTTCCTTGTTCGGCAGAGGATGTATTAAGTGAATCATGCTTGTGTTCGTGTTCTGGAGGTCTCTGATGTTTAGGCAAGCTTCTAGTAAGGACCTTTGCATATGTACATTGTGTGTGTTGCTGGCCTTGTAGGTGCAGGAGGTGAGATGTTCATGCTGACAACTTGCTTAGTATCAGATGAACTGACTGGGTGAGTGAGAACCTGGATTATAAGTTCTTGATATAGATGCAGCTCTCACATAATGAATTTGGACTAGAAGTGGGTTGTCAGGGTACATGAGGCAATTGCTACATTGCCTCAGGATGCCCATGTCGACCTGGCTGGCGAAACAGTGGGAAATTGCCTGTTAAAAATGCCAGGTAACTTGATGTAGTCAGAAAACAGGGAGAAGACAGGAAGGGCCAGGTGAAGTATACAACAGGAGAAGTGGACAAAAAATGCCAAGGGCTAGTGAGTAGGATGTGTGTTTGCACCTCAAGAGCTTGACTGAATATATCATCTGTCAGTGAGGGATAATCAAGACAACTCACCAATGGAGCAGCAGCAGAGTACCAAGGGAAAATCTGCAGGAAGAAGAAGTGTTTGAGTCTATAAACGTCAACGGTGCTCACTGCTGCTTGGCAATGCGCAACATGCAAACAAGCGCAAACCCACGCAAATGCGGTGCTTATGTAGCAAATGTCAGCAAACTGATTTAAACAAATCAATAAAAAAGCTCAAAACTGAGCCCTGTTCCAGCAACCTTCAATCACATGAGTTACAACTGCATACTCCTGCCACTAGGGTGCAGGGGAAACCCTCACTAACAAAAGATGGCCTGGTTTAGTGCTCAAGTTATACAAACAGAACTAGATTCAGCAGGTCTGAATCTAGTATATGCTACAGTGAACAAAACACAATAATTTCAGAAAAAAAGTTTAAATCAGCAGTGATATGGTAAAAATGCAGTTTAAAAGTGCAATATGCAGTGAAAAATTCTATGTAAGCTTTGCAGAGATCAGCAGATGCCTTGGACTGATCAGATAAACAGAGTAGTAGCTGGTCACTAAACTGTGGAGTTTTGGTAAAACGAGCACAAACCTGCACAAACACGGTGCTTATGTAGGAAATGACAACAAATGGCTTTTAACAGATTAGCCAATAAAATGCTTAAAACTGAGCACTGTTCCAGCAACCTTCAATCAGAGGAATTCTAATTGTACATTCCTGCTACTAGAGTGCAGGAGAACACACTAACAAAACAAAACATTGCCTGGTTTAGTGTTCAAGTTTTACATTTAGAACTAGATTCAGCAGGTCTGAATCTAGTCTATGCTACAGCACACAAAGTGCAACAATTTCAGAAAAAAATAGTTCAAATAAGCAGATGACCCTAAAAACCAGCAACTCCAAACTCATAAGGGCAGAGGCTACCCTCTCCTCCCATAAGTGTGTACACCGCAAGTCTTTTTAATGTAAATTAACTAGCCTGAAGTCCAAGCGCTTAAACCAGAACTAATACACTTTTAAAATAACAGATGCATTAAGCCTTCAACCAGCAATTCCCAACTTAAAAGGATGTAAGCTACCTCTCCTGCCACAAGATCGTAGACTACAAACCTTCTTAATGTAAACAACTGGCTTGAAGCCCAAATGCTTAAACCAAAACTAAGAAGCTTAGAACAGTTACAATTTAAGCAGGCTACTAAAAAAACAGTAATAAATGCAGTAGAATAAATGCAATTTAACACCTTCAATAACAAACAAAATCTCATGCCTTCTTCCTGTCTCTTCTAAATCTTCTTCAAACTGTCTTTTGTTTTCCCACACGTGCCTGAACCATAGTCACCTGTTCTCGCTGACCTTCTTTGCAACTTGAGCTAATTTGGCTTCTGCTCTGTCATCCTTCTTACATCTGCCCCCCAGAGTGCATCCAACTACCCATCTCAAGCATTTCACCATTACATCTATCTTTTTCAGCTGATCTGCCTTCATCTCCCAAGTTTCAGTACCATACAGAAGTTCTGGAAGTACAGAGTTTTAAACGCCTTGCTTTTCAGCTTCTTTTGGATTCTTTTGTCACACATTACACAGACACATTGTGTTAGCCCCTCTGATTTTAGCTTTGAACTCCTCATCCAGACTTCCCTTCTCCAAAGCCACCCCTCCCATGTACTTGAAACTGTTAACTGCTTGTCTCCCCATTTGCTGTCATGGCAATGATGTTATGTGAAATGAATTTCATTCCATGTGCCTTATGTTTTGCATTCCACTCCCCTATCATTTACTGAAGTTGCATGCAATACTCATCAATCTCCATAAAACAAGCAAACACAGACTGTTGTGTATATTCTGTTCTGGAGAAGAGGGGAGTCTTTGCTCAGCTTCTGTAGACAAAAAAAGGGCAAGAGATCTGTTAATAAAGGGAAAGTCTACATAAAAGCAAATTCACATGCAAAATGAGCAAGCCTATCAATCAAGACACTGAGAAGGTGAACAGCACTTAAAAGATGGGTAACTACACAATCGTTTTTATGACTTGATTTGTAGGTGTTGGGCAAAAGTAGTGCCTTCCTTGAAGCTATGACACTCACAGGAATAACAGAATTACAAATGCATTCTTTATTTATTCAGCAGCATGCCAGATTCTTCTCTAGAAACTAAGGCAGCACCTGAACTTTCAAAGAGCATTTATAAATGCAGTAGGGCATTCTTGCAGGAAACAGTTGAAATATGGGCAGTATTTCAACAACTCAGGGCTTCCCTTGAATGTCATGACATAATCAGACCTTCTGATTTAAGGAATAAACTCTGCCTTCTTTTGTAAATGAAGTGCTGCACACTGATAACAAGCCCAGTCCCTCTAATTGATATAAAACTGTTTTAATTTTAAGAAAAAAAGTCATTCATTCATTCTTCTATACCTAAAGTATTGAATGAAAGAAGGAAAATACAGTTGTGTATACTTACCATAAATGTAGATGTTAGAGTGTATTCACTGTTGCAGTCATTACATTTGGGTAATCTGCTGGCAGGTTGCCCTCAGCCGGCCTGATTAACAAAGTCTTGGATCCTGCGTCGGTTGCTGTCCCTTCTTCCATAACGTCAGGACATCAGGGGTATAAAACATGCAGCCGACATCATTTTATCAGTTTTTCTTGCCCCAGATGTCAGGTGCCCCCATAATGGGAAGCAATTATATACAAGGTTACACCTCCAACAAAAAGCAAATACACCAGAAAGCTTTAAGCATAGTAAACCAGAATAGAGGCATGGACAACAGAAGTCAGGGGGCTGGAGGGAGGGTAACCAGGACTGTAACAGTGCATACACTCGAACATCTACATTTATGATAAGTGTACACAACTGTACTATGTTCTTCATGTTTCACTGTTGCAATCATTACATTTGGGTAGATTCCCAAGGCTTTGGTTGGGAGGAAGAGTTCATACAGCATTAGGGCCAGCTATAAGGCCCTGCAAGACAGCAGTGGCAAAGCCAGCTCTGGATTTAGAGAAAATTGGTAAATGATAATGCTTGGTGAAAGTATGTACAGAGCTCCAGGTAGCAGCTTCTAGGATGTCCCTGGTAGGAACACCTCTGAGAAAGGCTGCAGAAGTAGATGCAGCCCTGGTGGAGTGAGATCTGATCCCCTGGGGGATAGGTTTTCCATGACGCTTATAGCAGAAATGAAGGCAATGGCTTATCTATTTAGAAATGGTTTGTTTTGAAATAGCCTTCCCCTCTGCCCCTGCAGTAAATGCTACCAGCAGCTGTTCAGATTTTCTTTGAGGTTTAGTCCTGTCCAAGTAGAATCTAGGTTGTCTGTGCACATCCAAGGAATGCAGAATCCGTTCCCCTTTGTTTTGTGGATTGGGAAAGAAGGTTGGCAAGTGAATGGATTGATTAAGAGCCACACTGGAAACCAACTTGGGCATGAAGGATGGATTGGTCCTCAGAGATACCCTGTCCGCATGAAAGATGATGAAAGGCTCCATTGCCATAAGGGCCTATAATTCAGATATCCTTCTAGCTGAAGTGATTGATAAAAGGAAGGCTGTTTTCCAAGAAAGAAATTTTAAGTTTGCAGTAGCAGCTGGCTCAAAATGAGGTAGAGTGAGTTTCTCCAAAACAAAGTTAAGGCCCCAGGCAGAGGTAGGAACTCTCCTGGGTGGTCTCAAGTTTTTTGCCCCTCTGAGATGCTGCTTGAGCAGAGGATGAGAGAAGAGGTGAGATTATGTGTTATAATGAGCTGAAATAGCTGAAGCGTGGATTTTAATGTAAGAAAAAGACAGGCCCTTAATCTGAGGTAAATTGGGCGCTGCTGTGCTCATCCCTAAAGATTAGTTCCAGGCACAGAATCTTTTCCAATTGTCAGCATAAGATTTTCTAGTACTAGGTATCCTTGCCTCCAAGATGACATCCATCACAGGTTTGCGAAGGGATGACAATGGTGAATTTAAGTGATTAGCCAAGGCTGCAAGGTTCAATGTTGGAGGCTGAGGGTGCAGAATTTGCTTCTCCTGCTGAGACAGCAGGGAAGGGGTCTGAGGCAGGTGCCATGGAAATAAGTGCGAAACACTGCACAGGAGGGGGTACCAGTGTTGGCGTGGCCAGTCTGGAGCAATCAAAATCATCCTTGGTTTGTCCTGTTTGACGTTTAGTAGAACTTTATTGAGCAGAGGCAGAGGGGGGAAGACTCCACTTTCCAGGCTTGTTTGTGGGGAGTCCTTGTGCAAAACTTGCCCAACTGGTAGTTCTGGGGGGAGGCAAACAGATCTATGTCTGGGCTCCCCCATTCGCTTATCAACATGTTGAAAATCCATGGTTCCAGTTTCCATTCGTGTGGGTCCATGAGGTTTCTGCTTAGTTCGTCTGCCAGTGTATTCAATTTTCCTGGCAGGAATTGAGCTTGTAGATGCACTTGGTACCTCAAGGCTGTGTTCCACAATGCTATGGCTAGTCTGCAGAGGGGATAAGAATGTGTACCCCCCCTGCTTGTTTATGTACCACATAACCATGGTGTTGTCCGTCTATACCATTAGTTGCCCTGGAAGAATGTAGTCCTTGAAGACTATCAGAGCATTCTGTACATCAAGCATTTCTTTTTGATTTATATGTAGGTGCATTTGATTTGGGTTCCATTTTCCCTGAATGCACTTCCCTGCCAGGTGAGCCCCCCCCCCCCCCCCATGCATAGTCTGATGCATCTGTAGTTATGGTTTGGGCGGCAGGGGGTAGTGTGAATGGTAGTCCGTTGTTTTGGCGGCAGGCCTCTGCCCACCATAAGAACTCCAGGCATAGGCAAGGTATGATAGGAATCATTGTTTCCAGGCTGTGACAATGTTGACTCCATAGACTTTTTAGATACCACTGAAGTTTCCTCATATGCATGCCTGCATATGGAATTAAAAAATGCCGGAGGCCATGAAACCCAAGGCGTGCAGTATTTGTCTTGCAGATAGCAGGGTTTTTGTGGCCACTTATTTAAAGTACGTTACCAAATGAATTTGCTTTTCTGGCATGAGGAAAGCCATCTGGACAGTTATATTCAAGCCTGCACCTAGGAATGTTATCTGTTGACAGGGTACAAGTTGTGATTTCTTTTCGTTTATGGTGCACCCCAGACAAGTTAATACCCATTTTACAAACACCAAATGATTTAAAAGTATGCCCAGGTTTTCTGCTTGAATTAGACAATCGTCCAGGTATGGATATATTTGAATATTTCTTTGCCTGCAAAATGCAATGACTGGAGCCAGGCAGTTTGTGAATACCCTGGGGGCACTAGACAAGCCAAAGGGCAGTGCAGAGAACTGATAATACAAGTAGTCTGCTTTGAAACGTAGGTATCTTCAGCAAGATTCCCTGACTGGGATGTGCAGATATGCTTCTTTTAAATCTACAGTTGCCAACCAGGCATCTTTGCCTAGCATAGGAAGCAATTGGTGAAGAGTCAGCATCTTGAATTTTGGAATCTCCAGAAAGGTGTTTAAAGTAGACAGATCCAGGATTGGACGCCATGATTTGTCTTTTCTGGGTACCAAAAAAAGCTTGGGGTAGAAACCTTGTCCCTTTTCCTCTTCTGGTACCAGTTGAATAGCCCCCATGCTTAAGAGGGAAAGTACTTGTTTTTGAGCCTCTGCCCACTGATTTGGGGGCAAGTCTGGCCACCCGATTGGTGTTGGCAATATGTGGAAATGAAATCTGTATCCCTGGGACACTATATTTAAAACCCATTTGCCATGAGTTATGAGTCCCCAGTTCTTTGCATGAAGAGCAATCTTTCCCCCCAAAGGGGCAGTCAAAAGATAAGTGCTTGGGAATTGTAAAAGGAAGTCATTGAGACTGTTTACCATAGGAGGGGGGGTGTCTTGTTATTTCCAGATTTGGAAGTGGAGGCCCCGTACTGCTTAGTTCTGAGAGTCCTCTGGGACTGAAACCTGGGATTTTTGCTGTGTCTGGGATTGGTTTGAGAGGACCTGGAAGGGACAGGAAAGGACCAATTCTTAGTAGGCCAGTGCCTACTAAATCTTGGAGGTTGCACTTGTAAAAAAATCTTTAACAGTTTGTATAGATTTTGCTTTATCTTCCATCTTTTTAAGAACTTCTTCAGCCTTATTGCCAAACAGGTGGTCCTGATTTAAAGGAGCATCCAACAATTTTGCTTTAACATGATCAAGCAAAGATTGCTCCTCAAGCCAAGCATGCCTTCTAAGCACAGACCCAGTAACAGCAGCCCTGCAAGAGGCCTCTAAAGAATCAAAACCACATTGCAAAGTATGTTTTCCAACTTGTTCAGCAGAATGCATTAAATCCTGTAAATCTTTATTTTCCACACAGTCAGGAATCAACATCATTTTCTGTTTAAGCAGTCCAATAATATGTTGTTGATATTTTAACATATGAAATTGGGAGTTTAAAGCTCTGATTGCTAAGGATGCAGAAGTATAAACCTTTTTACTCCATCTATCCAGCGCCCTTGAGTCTCTATCAGAAGGGGTAGAATTTTTAGCAGTAGAAGCCTTAATGCCCTTTGGCCCCTGAGAAATAGTTTCTGGATCTGCAACAGGATTTTTGAAAAGAAACTTGTGGGACTCAGGAACCCTGTAGTATCTGTCAGGTTTACTAGGAGCCGGAGGCAGGAAATCAGGGGCCAAAGTAGACTCAGAGAGCACATCAACAGTGTCTAGTACAGGAGGTATAGTCAAAGGCCTATGCTGCGGCAGAAGAAGAAAATTCCTAAGCCTCTTCTTAGAATCAGAAAATTCTTGTCTTTCCCAGTGGAAATGCTCCCTTAAAGTATGTAAAGTTTCCCCAAAAGAAAAATCCTCAGGGGGGGAAGCAGAGGGAATGGAATCCTCTGCATCAGAATCCTCATAGGTAGGTATGGACAACTCCAGGTCATCAAAAGAGAAACAGAATCCTGATCAGAAGATTCATAATCAAGCTCAGCCCTAGGCCTCTCAGAGGAGGAGGGGTTGACTACCCCTGATTAGAGTAATTAGATCTTCAGCCATTTTTATCATTTGATTTTTAGGCATAGGGGCCTGTGCATGCGGCCTGGGCGTTGGTTTTTTAGACATGGAACGAGATTTAGGCCTTAGTAATGAAGGCGGTGTCGATTTAATATGCAAGTCTGTAGGCCTGAATACACCCTCAGAAGCTGGTGCCTGCACAGCGGCTTCAGACCCATCCAAGGTAGAGACATCCACAGGTTCCATATTTGAAGTATCTCGCGGCATACCGGACTCCAAATGGGTCTCAGTAGAGGCCTGTGAATCAGAAGTAGCGGGTATCAGGGGCTACAAAAGAGCCTCACTGAGTACCAGCGACTGGCTTAGGAGAAGTGTCGTCGGCAGTTTTGGACCTCAAAGGCCTGTCTCTGTCTATCTTTGCGTTTTTCCGGAATCCCGGTAGTCAGATGGCTAACCAATGACATTTCTGGATAAATAAACAGAGAACCGAAATATTTAGAGGCAAAAATATAGAGACGATGGATAGTGCACTGATTAAATAAAGCACAAAACCGACAGCAAGGTACGTCATGGTCAGGACCTAGGCAAGGAATACAATACGAATGAAAATCTTTATGAGGTATTTGCTTTCCACAAGTAATGCAATTATTAACTTTTACGGACATCGGTAAGGAGCAAGAAAAAGTTTCCCCAATGGGGTACTTAGCTTTAAGTTGAAGACACTGGTTCTGAACCACAAAAGGACCAAATGGCTGTAGAGTCTGCACATTGAATTTATTTGTGAACAAAATAAAAGTCGACAGAGATAAAAACTTATAAAACTTTAAGCGTTTTTCGTCTGCTCACAGGCAAACTTCTTCAGAAGTAAAAAATGAATCAATTAAGCATACTTAAATAAGTTCACCTTTGAAAAGTGCGGGAAACTGTCATGTTAATTAATTAATAAGTCAGCCACAACTTGCACCCAAATCACAACGGAGTACAAATTAAACAACATACACAAATTTATAAGACAATTAAGTAGATAATATATAAACTTTTATAAACAAAATAAAGATATTCTATATGGATACCTTACTAAATTTTACTTCTAATAATATTGGAACACACAGTAGTTTATGAGGTATGTTTACCAGGGACCATCTATCTTTGTAAACTTTTAAGCTTTAAAATGCTCATAATGGAACATGATTCGTTTAAACCAGGAAAGTTGAACACATTTAGTTTCAACTGCCATAATCATTCCAATTCTTCCAATTTAAAGGATGCCGGATCACCCCTAATATCATTTATAAAATTATCAATAACCAAAAATTGAAACCGATGCTGTGCATTCGAATTAACATATTTCGCTAAAGCATTATCAGTTTTGTTGTGACTAATAGCATAAAGGTGTTCATATAGCCTTTCACGGAACCTCCGTTCTGTTTTACCGACGTAAAATGCGGGACAGACTACACACCTTGCCAAATAAACAATAAACTTAGTGTTACAATTATACTTTGATTTTAGTTTAAAATGTTGGCCATTAGTTTCAAATGAATTGGTCACATCAATATGTTTGCAATAATTACAATTCTCACACTTAAACATTCCTGTGATTCTGGGCACCTTTGTACGACGCCTCTCCAAAAGATTTTTCAAATTGTTCCCTCTCTTAAATACTATTGAAGGTTTACTCCCCAACCTTTCAAATAACTCATGATTAGATCTAAACAAATCCCAATTCTTACATACTATTTTAACTATAAAATTGCTTTGAACATTAAAAGTTGTAATAAAACTACATTCGGAATGTTGTTCTTTCTGTACTGGCTGCCTAATAGAAGAATCAGTTAGTGCCAATTCCAATGTAGTACTAACAGTCTCAGATGGAGATTTCACCGTTAATATTGGTTTCAACAATAACTTTTTTCTTTTAAACGAAACTTCCTCTATTAGGAAATCCAATAAGTGTTCAGGGTAACCACAGTGCATAAACATTTGCTTCAGGAATAAACATTCTTTACTAAAATCTACATCCAAGCTGAAGATATGTGAGGCTCTCACCAACTGGCCCTTAACCACGGATCTTTTTTGATGGAAGGGGTGGCAACTTGAAAAATGGAGAAATTAATTTGAATATGTTATTTTCCTAAAAATTTGGGCTGTGAAACTACTTAACTCTCTATTCTTTACCAACCAAATATCCGTAAGATATAGCCTCAGTATTAAAATTATACATAAACTGTAAGAAATCCATTGCAGAATTGAACTTATTCACCAAGTCATTTGCTATGTTTGTCACCATTAATTAAGACAAAATATCGTCTAGAAATCTAGTGTAGTATAATATACACTCTGACTCACTCACATCCATAAATACATAATTTGATTCCCAGTGGGCCATGACCAAATTGGCCACACTGGCTCAACAAGGAGAGCCCATTGCTAGCCCTACTTTCTGTAGATAGAACCTGTTATTAAACATAAAATAGTTACTAGTCAGAGTAAGATCCAACAGTTCCATTACCAAGGCTATATCTTTATTTGGAGCTCCGTGTTTACGCATTATCGCTGCAACCCACTCGATACTGACATGATGGGGAATGCATGTATATAGATCTTTGACATCGATCGTTAAAAAGTTAATGTCATTTTTGTACTCTAAATTATTCAAACTTGCCAAGAAAGACCAGGAATCTTTATATATTTGTGTTTCTAAAACTACAAATTTCTGCAACAGAGTCAATAACTTTTGAAGATGCATATGTTGGAGAACCTCTACTATCAACTAGTGGTCTCATGGGCGGGTCATTTAAATCCTTGTGAATTTTAGGAATTCCGAACAAAGATGGATATTTTGGGAATAAAGTAATCATATAATTAAGTACTACTTGGTCCACTTGTCCCTCAATAAACAAATCATTTAAACATATTTTAATCAAATTATAAGCTTTATTTGCTTCCGACCTAGAACTCTCCTGGTAAGTATCACTGCTTAACAAACTATACATGCGGTCAATGTAGTCAGCTTGATCAAAAACTACAAGCCCACCCCCTTTGTCAGGTTTACAGACACGTATGTCCTGAGATTGGATATATTTCAAAAGGTCATTCTCATTAAAATGTTTATCATCATAACCAGGCTTAACCCTACAATTAACATTGTGTCTGAAATCTAACTCACATAGTTGTTCAAACGTTTGGAGCAACGGGTGCAACAGGGGATTAAAGGTACTTGCAGTACGAAAAACATTGTCACATGCTACATCTACTGAATTCGTAAAGTATAACCGGAAATTCAATTTCCTTGTAAAAGTCTTGAGTTCTAATATAGTTCTAGCAATGCCCATCCGGTGCCGCGGAACATATGTATGCCCTTTAGCAAGGAATTCTACCATGTCTAAAGAAATTTCACTGGCCGAAAAATTATATACTTTAAAGTCATCCTCTTTATTGACAATGACCTTGGGTGGTTCTAGATGCTGTTGAGAATCAAAAGAACACAACACAGAGGACAAAGAATGATTAAAAACAGTTTCATCATGAACCTTTTCCTCATCTTTACTAACATCTATCATAAAGGAAGAAACTCCTAATGGGGATGGGGTTACCTCACCCAATGGTTCTTCCTCTACTGTTAGTTCCATTCCATGTTGTGACTTTGTGTACTCTTCTTCTCCATAGCAAATCTCTGGTGTTTCGGCTTGGCTCCTAAACCAGTGTCCTTCCAAAAATCTTGTTGTTGGTGACCATTCTGATTGAAGTGCCTTTTATTGTAATTATAATTAACCCAAGGGGCATTCTGTAGCCTCTCACTTCTCTGAATTTCAGCCTGATTCATACTGTCCGTACTGGTGGAACCAAAGTTATCCAATTCGTCCATCCTACCAGTATTATAGTTGTCAGTGTCTGATGTACCGTCAGCAGATTGACTTGGCTGATGTTCTATCGAGCTATTTATATATTGATGGTCACCACCATACTGGTTAATGCCCGTTTGGCCGGTACGTCAAACTTGGGCTGACGAGGGAGGTGGATAGGCAGTACCATGACTATAAGCCTTACAGTCCCGGTCTAATTTTTTAATGTTATTACCTTTAAGCTTATTCATATGTGAACTGACTGTCAAAAATTCTACTGTACTCAAATTTATACCCAACAAATTCTAAATCGTGAACTTTAATGTCAAGCTCACAAATTGATTTAGAAATACTATCCACAAAGAGAGAATAATGTTTAATCATTAGTTCGATAAGCTCGAAACCTTGCTTGTCAAAAAGCTGAACCAGATCTGTATGGAACAATGAATCTTTAATAAGACCAGTCGGGTATTGAACCCTACACAAGCCTTTCGGCACAATTTTTTGTTTTAGGCATTCTTTAAAATATGAAATTTCGAGTTGAGTTTTTTTTAACTTTAGTAAATGATTATCCAAGAGTTTTAAGTTGGCAACAATATCAGGGGAATCACAGTTACCTCTTGTTTGCTGTTTGCAGTTGAAACTAAATGCGTTCAACTTTCCTGGTTTAAACGAATCATGCTCCATTAAGAGCATTTTAAAGCTTAAAAGTTTACAAAGATAGATGGTCCTGGTAAACATACGTCATAAACTACTGTGTGTTCCGATATTATTAGAAGTAAAATTTAGTAAGGTATCCATATAGAATATCTTTATTTTGTTTATAAAAGTTTATATATTATCTACTTAATTAAAAGTTGTTTAATTTGCACTCAACAATTGTGATTTGGGTGTAAGTTGCGGCAGACTTATTAATTAATTAACATGACAGTTTCCCGCACTTTTCAAAGGTGAACTTATTTAAGTATGCTTAATTGATTCCGTTTTTTTTTACTTCTGAAGAAGTTTGTCTGAGTAGACGAAAAGCGCTTAAAGTTTTATAAGTTTTATCTCTGTCGACTTTTATTTTGTTCGCAAATAAATTCAGTGTGCAGATTCTACAGCCGTTTGGTCCTTTTGTGTTTTACAAAGTTTTTGTGCCTTGGATTTACTACTTTGGTTCTGAAACTCGAAAATGAAAATTTCAGGAGTTGGCTGACTGGCATTTGCGAACTGCTTCGGCTTCGGGCACCACATGGCAAGAAAGACTGATAAAATGGCGTTGGCTGCATGTTTTATACCCCTGATGACCTGACGTCATGGAAGAAGGGATAGCAACTGACGCAGGACCCAAGACTTTGCTAATCAGGCCAACTAAGGGCAACCTGCCAGCAGATTACCCAAATGTAATGACTGCAACAGTGAAACATGAGCAGCTATATTGTTATTTTCCCTTACCACTTCTTTTGTTTGGAGTGCAACTCAAAACAGCTGCATGCAGTGATTGGAAATGCTAAAAAGAATTACTTTTGAAACAGAATAACTGCATGGTGTGAGTGTGTGTGTGTGTGTGTGTGTGTGTGTGTGTGTGTGTGTGTGTGTGTGTGTGCGCGCGTGTGTGCACGTGTGCAACAGAAAACCAAGGAATAGCTACATTACCTTTTAGATGCTCTGCCCTTCCTTATTATAAATAAGCAGTGACGAAAAGCCAGGAAATACAGCAGTTCATTTGTTTGTTCATTCATTCTTACAGCCAGACCAACTGGCATGCAGAATAATGAAAAAATTAACTCTGCTCTGTGTTTTAGAAGTGAAGTGCTACTACAACCAGACCACCTGGCATGCAAACACAAAAGCAAAAAAGTGTAAACTTCAACATCCCTCATCGCCACCAAAGGAGGGAGACAATAATATACCTTTGCAGAGACAGGAACAGGGGATAGGAGTGTGTGTATATACCTGCCTCTTTCCAATATGTAAAAAGGTAGTATACAAATACACAGAACACAAAATACTTACGTTCCTACATACTGGGTAAGTGGTATGCATAGGGCTAGTTTATATACTACTGATCTGTGTACCTGGGCAATCCCGGCTGGAACCCAACTACAACCCAGGTCCCAGGCTCAGAAGGAGAAACCAGCCACAATAACAGGTACAATAACAACAACAACAACAGGTGCTCCACTTATCTGGAACCACTGCTAAAGCACTGACTGAACAGGAAAAAAGTGTGTTGTCCAAAGGACTTACTTTTGTACCAAGCTGCAGGAGTGAGGTTGCTCAGTTACTGATAGACCTTAAAATGTTTGTGAGGACGGTCAACTTAAGGGTACAGTTTCATGGCAAAAGTAATGACATTGAAAATAAGCCTATTGATGAAACTATAAAAAGGCCTAGCAGCTATTGTCCACCACTACATCAAACACTAGCTGCTTTCGAAGTGTAATGTGAGATGGATAACAGGAAACTGCTTAAAAAACCTCCTGAGAAAAAACTTTATAACTTAACACAGAGAGAAAGAAAAGCATTGCTTGAGCTAGGCAATGATAAATCCAGGCGTGTAATGAAGGCAGACAAGAGAGGACGTATACTTGTGACTGATACCACTAGCTACAACCAAATGATAGAGAACATGCTGGAGGATAACAGATTTTATGAGTTATTTACCATGGATGACATAAAAAGAGCATATGATTTATGGAACACTAACCTCACCACATTATGGGAAGAAAAACTTATCACTGAAAATATAATTATTTATGGAGCCCATGCCCACGTTTACCTTACATTTTTGGAATATTAAAGCCACACAAGAACAGAGAAGACCCACCTTATAGACCGGTGGTAGCAAGTGGAGGTTCCCTTACTGAAGACACAGCCATTTACACCTTCATTTATTGCTGAAACCTCTAGCAGAAAAGAATAAGTCATACATAAGAGATTCAATGGATTTTTGTGAAGAAAATAAACATTACAGTGGAAGCCAACAGTATTAACTACTGATGTGGAATCCTTGTACACAGTGCTCCCTCACAATTACTGTATAACAGCAGCTATGGAGTCTTTTAAGAAACATAATCAGGGTACACAGGCACAACTGCAAAAGTTAAGCACACTCATTAATCTTGTATTGGACTTCAATTTCTTTACTTTCAATGGCAAACACTACAAACAAAAAACTGGTATAGCAATGGGGGCTGCCATGACTCCCAGCATGGCTAAAATAGCCCTGGGCAAATGGGAGGAGGACTTTGTGTTGAACACAGACTACATGCAGCATATCACATGCTATTTACGTTTTATTGATGGCATCTTTATTGTGTGGGAAGGTGACACCTTGCAGCTTGGAGATTTTATCACTTACCTCAATCAAACAACCCCCTTCCTGAAGTTTACCTCTTCCCATGGCTGTGCTTCAACCACTTTCTTAAGACATGCAGGTTTCCAAGGACACCAACAATAACAGAATCACCACTGATTTATTCAGAAAACCAACGACGGTTAACGTATTACTCCACAGTAAAAGTCTACATCCTACAAAAACCAAGTATAATGTAGTGAAGTTCCAAGGCTATATATTAGCTAGAATTACCACAGAGATGGAACCATTTCTGAGAAACCTGAACAACTTAGAGAATTATTTTCTAGTGAGAGGCTATGAAAGTCAAATGTTAAAAAACATCCTGGAACCCATTATAGAACTGAAAAGGACTGAAGCACCTTCACTCAACCTCCACAGTAGAAAAATGTTAAGTAATTCCAGAGAGAATAACAAATGCAAAAATAGCTGCATCCTGACACACTTTGGATTATCACAGTATCAAAAATATTACTGAAGAAAACTGGGACATTGTCACAGGAAACCCTTTTCTGATTAACATTTTTAGGTGAAGCCCCATCATTTGTTAATAAGAAGGCCAGGAACATTAGAAGTTTTGTTGAATTTAAACCTAGGCCATATGAGAAAAGCACTAAAAGATGTGAAACTAATTGCACATTTTGTATATTTATACAGCAAGGTGACGATGTCCGGTTCGATTCTCAGCTAGAGCGTCTTCTGCTTGGAGACATGCGTGAATGGGCGTACCTTCGTTGAAGGTTGTGCGTCAGGCCTGGCAAGCCAGTACATAAAAATCAACTGCCAATCATTAGCGGACCGGAGTTCCGCTGTGGCGACCCCCTAACTGGGAAAAGCCGAAAGACACACACAAACATACAGCAAGGTGATAGTTTTTATTGCCCTTATTTAAAGAAGATAATTAAAATCAGTGCAGGGGGTAAATGTAACACTACGAAAGTAATTTACAGGGCACAGTGGATTGAATGTGATGCATTCTATGTGGGAAAGACTGTAAATAAACTCAAGCGTAGGATTTCATGTCATCTGTCAGAAATCTGCTCTGGATGTAAAAATAATGCACTAGCCAAACACCTTTCTCTTCATAAAAGACACACAGATTTTTAGTTCCAGATCCTTGATCGCATAGACATGGGTGATCTTGAAGGAGACATCCCGAATATTCTGGAGAAACATGAACTCATGTGGCAATTAAAGCTGAACTCTCTTAGGAAGCCTGGACTACTACTGTTCAATTAAAAGTGCACTGGAACTTAGAAAATTACCACATTGTTTACATGACTAAGTGTATTTTATTTTATTCTACAAATTGGTTTTAAATACCATTTTAAATCAGTTGAAATTTAAGTGTATATTTTGATTCCATCATCATACATACATTTTTTCTTTCTATTTTTTTTCTGGTTATTTTTTCCACTTTATTCAAAATTATGTGCAATAATACTAACTAATTATACAATTATATATATTTGTATAGATTGTTTTTAGGGTTCTTGTACATAGACCTGAAGAAGTCTAGAAGGACGAAAGCGATCTTTGTTAACAATAGATTATGAAAATAGAAACCGATTTTTACATGCAAAATGTACATTTATATATATTTTTTGATTGCCAAATGAACTAAGGTTGATACATTTCTAGCCATGTAGTATATTGTCTTGGATAAAATCTCAGACTTAATAATCTACCTAATAATCTGGTTAAATAACAGGTACCACATCATTATAAATTATTATAAGTACATAAGGGTTATATATTATTATGACAGCTACTAAGCAGGGCAGGACCAGCGCGAATGTCACACTGATGGTGGAAGGGATGTGAATTTAACATGTGTACCAATAACACTTTGTTTTACAGCACAATAAACCACTCCCATGCCTGATAAAAAGTGTGTGTGTGCGTATGTATGTATGTATGTATATATATATATATATATATATATATATATATATATATATATATATATATATATTTAAGAAAGCTTGTGGGGAAATTATTACACTATTTTTGTTTTACTTGGATCGCTTGTCTGTGTACTTAATAAAGGATTTTTGACTGGAAACAGACTGCCTGCCTTGCTTGGATTACTTTCGAATACTTAGTAATGCTGTTCAATTATATATTTTCTATTATTATTTTTTGTTTTGACTTAAGACGAGTTTAAGTTCGCTACTTCTACTACTATTGTCTGATCTGATTAACATACAGTGATTAACTAGAAATATATGGACTGAAAATCTTCCACAAAGAGAAGTTTCTTACACTGTTTTGTTTTTGGACCCACTACACTTTAGTGGGTTGTTTTGAGACTTCGGGGATACCACAGAGATTACTTGTTTTATATATCATTTACACATACACACGCACTAGAAAGAGAGACAATTATATATACACAAACTTTTCTAGAGCTACACACACTACTTATACAGTATGTAGGAAGGTAATTATCCTGATTTCAGAGTTTGTCTGTATGGGAGTGGCATAGATGTTGAGCTATCCCTGATTTTACAGAACATCTCTAATTTTAGCTCATATTTTGGTCTGTTCTAGCAAAGTTTATATATTTTCTGACAAATCTATGAGAACTGCCTTCACTAAATAATGACAGATATTTAGAGTTTCACACAACAGCATTCAGAAACATACTAATGCAAAGCCTGTTACTCTGGCAATGGTCTAACATGACAACAAATAAAAGGAACTTTGCAAAGGTAAGGAAAGCAAAATAGGATGGTAAGCTTTTATAGTTCCCTTTGTATAACATAGGGTGGGATATAGTGTGAAGGTAAACACTAAGAGGATGAAATCATTTTTTTCTCTCTTTTTTACAGTTGATAACTAAAGTATAACTGCTGTAAGAAATAAACCAGTAATCTTTTTAACTGGTATACTTCAATCCTGAAGTGTGAGATCTAACTTTCTTTGTACACAGGCCACTTGAGGAGAAGAACACATAAGTACAAGTACTGCACTTCAGGAAAATGGGCATCTAGCAAGTGTCATACTGCATGTTTCCCCATAGAATTCTTTTTTTTTTTTTTTTTTGTTACTGATTTTGAAAGACACTTTCATGCACAACTTGAACACTAAATGCAAGCTGACAACTTAAATGCATCAGTTTGTGGATGCAGGTAGTACAATTGTCAACTTATCTGGTCAGTATATACATATAAAGAAAAACACATCCAAAAAAACGAATGCTGAAGTGGAAGTCCTGACTGGCTAGAGGGGTACACAGAAGAGTAACACTTCCAGAAAATCAGTAGTGAGGTATTTTTCTGTATTTCTTAGTCATAAAACTGGCCCTAAGGACAAAAAAATCTTCCTGCCCTTCTCTGTGACTACAGTTTTCCTCTGATCATTTATTTCTACGACGTTACCCTTTTTAATCATTCTGGTCTTAAAAGTTTTTTTCCTACTTCAATTTACTGGATGATATAACCCATCTAGCCATTTGTATTACAGAAAATATAGCTTACCTTTCACACCATATCCTTCCCTATGTTTTACAAAAACAAATATGAAGGTTAACTATTACATTACTAAGCTTTCCCTACTTTTGCAAAGAGCCTTTTATTCACTGGCAAGTTACAGAAAAAATGCCAAAACAACAGCCTTTGCATTATTACAATGTTTCTGAGGACAATCAAGTCTGAAACTCAAATGTCTGTAATTACTTAGTGAATGCAATTCTCACAGATTTGCCAGAAACACACAAATCTTGCAAGCACAGTCCAAAATATGAGGCAAAATTTGAGACGTTCATAGAACATCTATGCCACCCCCGATCATACACAGGGCTAGAAAAAAAGACATCTAGCTATATATCAAAACTAGCCCTACATATGCCACTTCCTAACATGTAGCAATACAAGTATTTTGTGTTGTGTGTGCGTCTGAATGTTCACTAACTTTCTACATAATGGTAAGGGGGCACATTATACATATACTCGCGTACCCTACTCTCATCTCTGTAAATGTGCATTATAGTCACACCCTTTTTGCTCACAATAAGAGATATTTATTTATTTATTTTTTTGCTTTTTGTGTTTGTATGCCAAGCGGTCTCTATATGTTGCTGTTGTGTCCTTCGGCTTTTCCCGGTTAGGGGTCGCCACAGCGGACCTCCTGTCCGCTAATGATTGGCAGTAGACTTTTACGTACCGAGTTGCTGGCCCTGACGCACAACCTTCAACGAAGGTACGCCCCCATTCACGCACGTCTCCACACAGAAGACGCTCTACCTGACAATCGAACAGGAAGTCTTACTGTGAGGCGACAACACTACAGCAGTACCACCACCTGAATAAATATACAAATTAACTTTTGTCAATGTTGTTTTATAGTAATGCTACACGGAGTATAATAAAGCTGCCCTTTAGTGCTCTCCCTCTCTCTTACATACAAGTACACACATACAAGCACCATTCAGTTATTCTACTTCAAAAGGAAACCTTTTTAGAATGTTGATCACTGCTTGCAAATGGGAGATCCATTAAACAAAAGACAGTAAAGCAGAAGTAGTGCAAGCAATACTTTATGAATGAAGGAATTATTGATTTTTATTAAAATTAAAATGATTTTATGTCCATTAGTTGAGCTGGACTAACTACCCGTGTAAGGCACTTCAGGTTACAAAAAGTAGAGAGTTTAAATTAAATCAGAAGGTTCAATTATATCATGACATTCACAGGAAGTCATGAATTAAGCGAAATAGTGCCAGTATTACAGCCATTTCCTGCAAGAACACCTTGCTGCAGTTAAAAATACTATGACAGTCCAGATGTCTTATAGTTTCTCCAACAGAATATGGTGTATTATAGCAATAACCCACGCCTGGGTGTGGGCAATGCTGGATTTACCCACAGTTGGTGTGGTTTGGTCACGAGGGCAAAGCCCGAGTGAACAAAGACAACCGTGGGTAAATCCAACATTATCCACACCCAGAAGTGGATTATTGCTATTATACAATGACATTATTTAAGAAAAAAATACTTTTCTTAAATAATGGCATTGTATAATGCCTCCTTGCTGCCCTTCCGCAGCTGTCTGGTATTCTGCGGCAGCTCTGATGTACTGCGCATGTGTATGCTTACGCAGTACATCAGAGCTGTGGGTGGAAGCAACAGAGAAAGCAAGATCTCCGTTGCTTTTTACAAACTGTCTCGCTATGTGCGAGACAGCTTTAAAAAAAGCAATGGAGAAAGGAAGATCTCCATTGTTTTTTTACAAACTGTCTCGCTATGTTAAAGGAATTTAACATAGCGAGACAGCTTTAAAAAAAAGCAACAGAGAAATATTTCCGTTACTTTTTTTAAAGCTGTCTCACTGTGTTAAACTCCTTTAACATAGCGAAACAGTGCCTAAACAGCAACGGAGATCTCGCGTTCTCCGTTGCTGTAAAAAAAAAAGTGACTTATACTAATGGAAAAAGTTCAGGCGACCGGACCTTTTTCCATTAGTATAAGTCTGATTTACAACGTGCACACTGACCAATCAGCGTGCACGTTTTGGATTATTAATGGGGGGGGGGGGTCGTTGTATAATGCTAAATAAATAATTTTACAAAAAGCACTGGCAACACAAGGAAATATATGTTAATTCTTCCGAAGTCATTCTAATAAATACACATTAATTTCTTTACTTTGTGTGTTCATAGGTAGATACTAGGCCCAAGGGCCTATGTAAGCCTAGCCAGCAAGGCTCCATAGCTTATGCCACCCAAGAAAGTTATTTTCCTGTGCCACTGTCCAGCAGAGAGACAGAAGTGATCCCCGGGGTGTATTTCCTATTTCCCATCCACTCATCAAGATTTTTCTTGAAGAGTGCTAATGAAGAACTTTGCTTGACATAGATGGGTAAGCTTGTTCCAGAGTATAGGAAGCCTCTGGGACAGGAATGTATCCCTCCAGCATGTCTTATTTATTGTGGTGACAAGGTTTAGGTCCCTACAGCGTGTAGCTCGGAGGGATTGGGATTTCTTTAGGTGTAGCATTGTCCAACAGCTCTGGGTTTGACATAGCTTTATATGTTAGACAGAGATCACCTCGGAGGAGGCGATATGCTATGGAGTAAAGCTGGAGTTTTTTGAGGCGGTCAGTGTAGGGCATTTGTTTGAGGCCAGTAATCCTCTTTGTGAGGTACTTCTGTGGCCTTTCCAGCTGCTGCAGATGTCTTGTGAGGAACATTCCAAAAGGGGCGTTGTACTCTTATAATGGGTCTAATGAGTGATGAGTAGAGGGGAACAATTACCTCTTTTTTCCTGAATGAGAACCCTTTTATGATGAGGTGTGCCACGTAGAAGGGCTTCCTGACTACTGTGGCAATGTGACTATCAAAGGATCCAAAAAGAGAAAAGAATGGCAGGACACTGCTGGATTAACTCCTTCTTTATTAAAACAACCAAAACAGCCAAGGATAAGCGCTTTCGGGTGTGGTACCCTTCATCAGATAAAAAGGAACAAACATTACCATTATTTTAAATTAAAAGCCAACCAATCAGCAATCAATAAACTACCCGCCTTTTTTGTAGGGCGGGTTTCAAAGGAACCATGTCATTTAACCCTGGGCTCCTATGAGCCCTCAGCTCCAAGATCCATTTAGATCCAAGGGATTCTGTCAACAACCTTATATCCCCTCCCCTATTATTTAACCTTACGTTAACCACAGCCCTGAAGCTGAAAGTGTGTGTGGAGTGCTGTTCAATGTGCCTATAAAGAGCATTATGCACATTTTTATTTCTAATATTGGAAAGATGCTGTAGAATTCTGATTTTAAACATATTATCGGTCTTCCCAACATAATATGCTGTGCAATGTTCACATGCAGCCAAATAAACTATGTGACTAGTCCTGCAAGTAGCCCTTGCCTTAAGGTGGTACAATTTTCCAGTAACAGGATGTTTAAAAGTTGCATTCTTATTAATGGACGGACAGGCTTTACATAAGCCACAGGGAACACTGCCTGGGCTATCCTTAAATGAATTGTTCCAGTTGTTAAAGACTATATTTTTTATATATATAAAAAAAAACAAAGATATAAAAAATATAGTCTTTAACAACTGGAACATCTTAAGAAGTGACAATAAGTTAAAGGGCCTAATAGGAACTAGACCCAGTTTTGGATACAAGAGAAATAAGAATTTAAAGGACATCCTTTGCACTGAAAGGGCTTTTACTACATCCAATTCATTTAAGGATAGCCCAGGCAGTGTTCCCTGTGGCTTATGTAAAGCCTGTCAGTCCATTAATAAGAATGCAACTTTTAAACATCCTGTTACTGGAAAATTGTACCACCTTAAGGCAAGGGCTACTTGCAGGACTAGTCACATAGTTTATTTGGCTACATGTGAACATTGCACAGCATATTATGTTGGGAAGACCGATAATATGTTTAAAATCAGAATTCTACAGCATCTTTCCAATATTAGAAATAAAATGTGCATAATGCTCTTTATAGGCACATTGAACAGCACTCCACACACACTTTCAGCTTCAGGGCTGTGGTTAACGTAAGGTTAAATAATAGGGGAGGGGATATAAGGTTGTTGACAGAATCCCTTGAATCTAAATGGATCTTGGAGCTGAGGGCTCATAGGAGCCCAGGGTTAAATGACATGGTTCCTTTGAAACCCGCCCTACAGAAAAGGCGGGTAGTTTATTGATTGCTGATTGGTTGGCTTTTAATTTAAAATAATGGTAATGTTTGTTCCTTTTTATCTGATGAAGGGTACCACACCCGAAAGCGCTTATCCTTGGCTGTTTTGGTTGTTTTAATAAAGAAGGAGTTAATCCAGCAGTGTCCTGCCATTCTTTTCTCTTTTTGGATTTTGCTGTTTGCTGTTTGGTGGGACTTTAGTCATAGCACAGAACTTTTGGATTTTGGACTTTTTTTTTGACTATCAAAGGACAGACTACTGTGTCCACCTGGGTCCCAAGGTCTCTTATCAAGCATTCGGTGTTAAGTAGATTGCTGCCTATGTGGTAGTTCATGGGTACAGAGTTTTTTTTACCAAAGGGGATGACACTGCACTTTTTGGCATTGAGCTAGAGGCCATGGCTCTGACACCAGGCATCTCTCAGTGAGGCCCTTCTGTAGGATGTCGACATCATTTGGGGACATGACTATGGCTCCTAGTTTGCAGTCATCTGCGAACTTCATTAGCCAGAGGCCTTCTGTTCTAGCCTGTACTTCAGAGAAGTAGATACTAAACAGGAGAGGTCCCAGGACGGAACCCTGTGGTACTCCACTTGTCACTGCTTTGAGGTCAGATTTGGAGTCTGCAACTTTTACAGTGTTGGTTCTATCAGTGAGCCAGATGGCAACCCATTGTTAAAACAAAGTACAACATTCCTCTCAACTGCTGCAATGTGATGCATTCTTTTACAGTACATTTCAAACTTCTTTGCTAAAGATTCTGAACAAAGCCAAAATAATGGGCGAGAGGGGCAAAGGAACAAAATCAGGTATTAATTACTCTAATTCATTTTTTTCAGGTATTAGTTACTCTAATTCATTTTTTTCAATAAGTATACATTCTCAGAACAGGAAATGTGAAACTTTAATAACAGATGACATATTGTAATCCTCTGGGATTTACCAGAAAACCAAAAACTTTAGGAGGGACAGGGGAAAAAACATGAAGCAAAATCAAGAACATTTGAGAGGTGATAAAAGAAATGAATGACTACCACACCTCTGCCTACCTCAATCTGTGTATTGTCAGGAGGCAAGTTAATCGGCTACAGTTCTTAGGATGCCTTGCAGGTTCACTCTTGAGGATGAATATCCCTTTTCTTGTCGTTAACTAGACTGGTGTCTGCTCAGAATACGCATACAAGTAATTTTTGCTAGGGGATAAATCTTTGTGCAAAGATGTTAAATGTTTAGCCAGAAGTCAGATACCGCTCATCAGTCAGGTTCCAGTTAGGATCTTTTCTTAATTTTGTCTCAATTTCTCTGGCCATTACTTCACCCCATTTCATATCCTCTACATTACAGTTCCTTACTTTTTTTTTTTTTTTTTTTTTAATTTTAACCATTCAGCATCTTTATTTTCAACAGGGCAGTCAAAAATATGTCCCCAAAATGTATCAAATTCATCCTTTTTTGGTGTCATTTCTATTCCTTTTACTGTAATTCCAAGTTATTTATAAATGTATAGGGTCATTAATGAATTATTTTACACTTTTACTTTACATTTATCTGCATACCATCTAGGATTTCCTGCCTGTTCTGATATTATTGGCAATAGTGTACAATGGGCAGCCACGCTGGTGCAATGGTTAGCATTGTCACCTGACAGCAAGAGGTTCTCCGGTTCGATTCTCGGCTGGGGTGCCTTCTGTGCAGAGTCTGCATGTCCTCCCTGTGGTCGCGTGGGCTTCCGACGGGTGCTCCAGTTTCCTCCCACATCCCAAAGACATGCTGCAGGTAGATTGGACACTCCAAATTGGCCCTAGGTGTGAGTGTGCGTGCCTTCCGTGGAAGGTCGGGTGCCAGGCTGGCAACTCAACACCGTAAAACTCCACTGCCAATCATGAGCGGACAGGTGATCCGCTGTGGCGACCCCTAACTGGGAAAAGCCGAAAGAAGAAGATTGGCAATAGTGTACAATAAACCCTGGTCTGTTTAAATACTGCACATTGCTTTTAAAATGTCAAAAAACTTAAGAGTGATAAACTGTTCCCTTTTCAATATTCTTCTGAACAGTGACACTTCCAGTCTTAATTGCATTATACTTTTCTCTGTTCGATGCTTCTGTGCTGGCATTTTACTTGCTCCCTTCAATTTCTATATGACTCTACATTTTAGTGGCAATGTTTTATCCATTATTAGTTTAGCTGTACAGTAATTTGTTCTATTTGTTATATCATGTGAATTTTTCTTAATACTCCGGATTACTGTGTTCGTGTTTTTTTTAATAATCTTTTCACATTGTGGGTTTTTACTTTCTTTAGTCCATTTCTTTCATCTGTCTTAATATGTTTATCCACCTCTATTAAATCAAGCAAGTCTTAACTAATTTTATTCTGGACTGAGAGCATCACCTTTGCTCTCCATTTCCTGTCAGCATTCTACAGAAAGTTCCGGAAAATCTTGTGACATATCTTTTTCAGATGCACCTATCTTCACCTGCTGCTCCTTCATAAGGGAACCTATTGGACCATCATTTTACAACACTGCCTGCCATCATAGTTGCTACTATGTTTCCCGCTCATTCCTTTGCTGTGAAACTTTAACTTGAGTTCCATACTGATCATCTACAGTAAGCTCTGGAGCATCATGTGTCAAAATTTTCTTCAATTGCTTCCTGTTCCACTCCTTAACTTGGTGATCCCATTATTCCATCAAGTTGTAACATTGCCTCTATTAGATTCTTCACACTAAATCCTTCACTTTGGCGATACTCCATTACTTCAATTTCTATTTGTTTAACTGCTCCCTTACTAATCCCTCTCTTCAATTCTCCTTTGTGTTTTTTTTGCATTGTGAAATTTTCCATACCTAGATGATTGTCTGAATTTCTCTTCAAATATCTTTGGAGCTACTTTTCTATTAAGGCTTTCTCCTTTGTATAAATATTTCACCATGCAAAATCAATTTTTCTTTACAGTGTCTGTTTCTTTTCTATACCTTTCAAAAATCTCTGGGTTTTGTTATTGGTGTTTTTTGCACTTCCTCTGTTGCTTCTTTTTTTAGGCAGCCCAAAATTTTGTCTACGTACAGTTTTCATGTATGTGCTTTATTAAGGAGTACAACTTTTTATTTGAGGTTTCTGACAGCTTTTCTTCTGCCAAGTAATTTTTCTTTCCTCTAATTATTCTCTTAAACTTTTCTGAATATCTTCTATCTGGAAATTCTGGGCTTCTGCATAATAGAAACACACAATTTCTTTATCATCATCAATGGTAATGGCTCATTTCTGGCCTTTCAGGTTTTTATGGACTACTACTTCCTTCTAGAACAGGTGAATCTTCCCCTGAGCATGGCCTATCCCTATTGTAGGAATGCTTCTATGTCCTGAATATTCTACACAGCTTTTTTTTTCCAGTCCTGGTACCAGTGAGAATACCAGAATTCCACACCTTTTTTAATCCTGGGATTTGCATGCTCAGCTGTCCTTATTTTTTGTAAACTGTTCAACATGATATATAACATACAGTCGCCACATAAGTGTAGCTTTAGTAAGATTTTCTACAAACAGGGTCCACCATGTGGTGGCACTCATTAAGACTGGAGGATTAATTCAGTTCCCACAATGCTTGACAATGTCATCTGTCTCCGTTCCATTCAAGCCCCCTAATTCCCCATATAAGAATACTTAACTGAATAAATGAGAATGAATCTGCCTCGTACAAAAAACATCTTTAGAAGCACCAGAAGGCATTTTCCTCATCCTCCTTCAATGAAGAACCTTCACAGGTACTAGCAAAAATTCACAATGTGTTCTATCTACACAATGACATCAAAGCCAACAAATATACTAATTTAGTGTACTACTGTTTAATGTGGTTTCTTTAATGATATAAAATACTTTGCAGCAAAGGTTCCGCAGTCAAACGAAGGTTGAATAAATGAACAGGTCAAACTAAGTGAGACCACAATGGGCCTAAGCTGAGAGGCAGATCCAAAGCTAGTGAAGAAAGGTAGGACCTTAACAACGATACTAACAGCTGTAAGTTCAAACTGCCCCATTGGCATATACAGTGGATATAAAAAGTGTACACACCCCTGTTAAAATGCCAGGTTTTTGTGATATAAAAAATGAGACCACAATAAATAATTTCAAAACTTTCCCACCTTTAATGTGACCTATAACCTGTACACTTCAATTGAAAAAAAAATAAAAAACATACAATAAGCTGGTTGCATACATGTATACACACAAACTAATACTTTGCTGAAGCACCTTTTGATTTAATTACAGCATTCAGTCTTCTTGGGTATACACCTGCCATCAATTAGAGAAACTCTGATTAACCCCAAATAAAGTTCAGCTGTCCCAGTAGGATTTTCCTGACATTTACTCAGTTGCCTACTACAGCAAAAGTCATGGTTCCCGGACAGCTTACAAAGCATCAAAGGGATCTCATTATTGAAAAGCATCAGTCGGGAGAAGGGTACAAAAAAATTTCCACAGCATTGGATATACCATGGAACACAGTGAAGAGAGTCATCAAAAAGTGGAGAAAATATGGGACAACAGTGACGTTGCAAAGAACTGGACGTCCCTCCAAAACTGACAAGACAAACTGGTCGGGAAGGCTGCCAAGAGACCTACAGCAGCACTGAAGGAGCTGCAGTAATTTCTGGCAAGTACTGGTTGTGTACTACATGTGACAACAATCTCCCATATTCTTCATATATCTGGACTATGGGGGCAGAGTTGCAAGACAGAAGTCTTTTCTTACACAGAAAAACATCCAAGCCCAGCAAAAATTTGCAAAACAATACATCAAGTCTCCCAAATGCATGTGGGAAAATGTGTTATGGTCTGGTGAAACCAAGGCTGAACTTTCTGGCCACAATTCCAAAAGGTACGTTTAGCGCAAAAACAACAGTTTGCATCACCAAAACACCATCATCCCCACGGTGCATGGTGGTGGCAGTATCATGCTTTGGGGTTGCTTTTCTTCAGCTGGAAATGGGGCTTTAGTCAAGGTGGGTGGAATTATGGTAATTTCCAAATACCAGTCACTTTTGGCCTAAAACCTTCAGGCATCTACTAGAAAGCTGAAGATGAAGATGAATTGTACCTTTCAACATGACAATGACCCAAAGTATAGATCCAAATCAACAAAAAAATGGCTTCAGCAGAAGAAAATTAAAGTTTTGGAATGGCCCAGCCAGAGTCCAGACCTAAATCCAACAGAAAATCTCTGGGGTGCCCTGAAGAGGGCTGTGCACAAGAGAGGCCCTTGCAATCTGACAGATTTGGAGTGCTTTTGAAACGAAGAGTAGGCAAATATTTGAAAGGAAGAGTAGGCAAATATTGCCAAGTCAAGATGTGCCATGCTGATAGACTCCTACCCAAGAAGGCTAAATTCTGTAATTAAATCTAAAGGTGCTTCAACACTTATGAAACCAGCTTATCGTACGTTTTCTTTTAATTTTTATATTTTCTCCCCCAACAGATTGTTTGTTTTTCAGTTGAATTGTACAGGTTATAGGTTACAACATTAAAGGTAGGAAAAGTTTTTTAATCATTTACAGTGGTCTCATTTTTTAGATCACAAAAACATGGCATTTTAACAAGGGTGTGTACACTTTTTGTAGATTCTGTCCCTGTCCAAGCACCTACACTGGCACCTTTCTAGAGCTCAGAATACCCTCCTCTGATCTTCTTTGATAGGGGATAGACTAAACCCTCCCATCAGGGGAAGCCTAACCCTGTCAGAGTTATTCAGGCTTTTAGTGCTAAGTAGGATGAACCAGGAAGGACCAGAAGCAAAAATTGCCTGAAACCAACTAATTGGCAGTCATAAAAAGTACAGCTGTATACATTTACGATAAATGTAGATGTTCCGAGTCTATTCACTGCTGCAGTCATCACATTAGGTTTATCTGCCTGCAGGTAGCCCTCAGATAGCATCCGATGCAGAAATCCCAAGACTGGTATTCAGGCTGTCTTCCATGGCATCAAGTTGTCAGGGGTATAAAACATGCAGCCGGCACCATTACATTAGTTTTTCTTGCCCCAGATGTCAGATGCCCCCAAAATAGGAAGCAATTATATGGTATGGAACACTCCCAGCAAAAAGCAAATACACATGGTATAAGATATGCCAAACCAAAATAGGATATTTAGAAGCAAAGAGAAGTCAGGGGGCTGGAGGGAGGGTAATCAGGACTGCAACAGTGAATACACTCAACATCTACATTTATGGTAAGTGTACACAATTGTACTATGTTCTTCATATTTCACTGTTGCAGTCATCACAATTGGGTTGATTCCCAAAGCTAAAGAAGGGTGGAGGTAGTTAAGAAGCATTAGGGCTGGCAATCAGACCCTGTAAGACTGCTGTGGCAAATCCAGCTCTGGATTTAGAAAAGATAGGCAAGTGGAGGTGCTTGGTGAAAGTGTATACAAAGCTCCAAGTTGCAACTTCCAGGATGTCCCTGGTAGGGACTCCCCTGAGAAATACTGTAGAGGTAGATGTAGCCCTAGTGGAATGAGTTCTGATCCCCTCTGGGGTAGGTTTCCCATGGTGCTTGTAGCAAAAATGGATGCAGTGTGCTACTCATTTAGCAATAGGTTCATAGGTAGGTACCAGGCTAGCGGTCCTGGGGCCTATACAAGCCCAGCCAAAAAGGTACCCTAGCTTTTGCCACCCAAGAAAATTATTTTCCTGTGCCACTGTCGAGCAGAGCCAGAGAGGTGATCCCCGGGGTGAATTTCCTATTTCTCATCCAATCATCAAGATTTTTCTTGAAGAGTGCTAAATGAGGAACTTTGTTTGATATAGATAGGTAGTTTGTTCCAGAGTATGGGAAGTCTCTGGGACAGGAATCTATCCCTTCTGCATGTTCTGTTCATTGTGGTGACAAGGTTTAGGTCCCTAGAGTGTGTAGCTTGGAGGGATTGGGATTTCTTTAAGTGGAGCATGTCCAACAGCTCTGGGTTTGACATAGCTTTGTATGTTGGGCAGAGATCACCTCTGAGTAGGCGATATGCGAATGAGTAAAGCTAGAGTTTTTTGAGACGGTCTGCGTAGGGCATCTGTTTGAGGCCAGTAATCCTCTCTGTGAGGTATTTATACGGCCTTTCCAGTTGTTGTACATGTCTTGTGAGGTACATACAAAAAGGGGCGCTGTACTCTATAATGGGTCTAATGAGTGATGAGTAGAGGGGAACAATGACCTCTTTCTGGATGATAAACCTTTTGTGATGAGGTGTGCCACGTAGAAGGATTTCCTGACTACTGTGGTAATGTGATTATCAAAGGAGAGACTACTGTCCACCTGTGTCCCAAGGTCTCTTATCACACTTTCGGTGTTAAGTAAACGACCGCCTATGTTGTAGTTCATGGGTACAGAGTTTTTACCAAAGGGGATGACAATGCACTTTTTGGCAGTGAGCTTGAGGCCATGGCTTTGACACCAGGCATCTGTCTCAGTGAGGCCCTTTTGTAGGATGTCCACATAGTTAGGAGTTTCGATTATGGCTCCTAGTTTGCAATCATCTGCAAACTTCGTTAGCCAAAGACCTTCTGTGTTAGTATGTACTTCAGAGAAATAGATACCAAACAGGAGAGGACTCAGGACTGAACCCTGTGGTACTCCACTTGTCACTGGTCTGAAGTCGCATTTGGAGTCTGCTACTTTCACAGTGTGGGTTCAGTGTGTCAGTGAGCCAGTTGGCAACCCATCTTGTGACATAGGGATTTATACCTAGTTTAGTCAGTTTATCTATAATTCCAGAGTGGGGGATGGTGTCAAAAGCCTTGGCAAGCTCTAGATAGGCTGTGTGAACTATCTTACCCTTGTCTACGGCTTTGGTGACTGCTTTAAAGAAGTCTATCTGGTCTAAGAGACATGATCTGCCTTTTACAAACCCGAACTGGGTGGGGTCCAGAGTTTGGAGATTACCAATGTCTTTGTTTATAAGTTCCATGATAATACGTTCCATGGCCTTGCAGACCAGGCTCTTCAGGCTAATGGGGCAGTAGTTCCCAGGGTCTGTGGTGGCTCCTCCCTTGTGGAGTGGGATAACCATTGCTGTGCGCCATTCAGCAGGCACAAAGCCTGAGGTGAGGCTATGATTGAACATGGTACTTAGGTGGGGTGCCAGTTCATTCTGTAGTTCGTGTAGAACGCAGCCTGGGATGTTGTCTGGTCCCATGGATTCTGTGTTCTTGGCTTTAGAGTGTGTTTTTTACCTGTGCAGCCATGATTACAGGAACTTTGCATTCTTACGGTATAGACATGGGCTCTTTAGGGGTGAGAGGGGGGGTAAAGTTAGCACTGAACCTATCTGCTAGGATGTTGGCAATATCAGTTGGGTCTGTATATTTAGTGCCATTGTGCTGTAACTCAGAGCAGATCTGAGTGTTGCCATAGAGATTCTTGACATAGTTATAGAATGCTTTGTGGTTGTCTTTAGAATCAGTGGCGATTTTCTTTTTGCAACTAGCGTTGGAGGATTTTTATCAGGGATCGCAGCTTCTTACTGAGGTTGACCAGGGAGCTCCTCCATTCATGGGATGTTACTCTCTTTTGCAACAGTTTCTTCCTTCTGTTGTACAGTTTGTTTGTGGCAGGGGACCACTAGATTGGCTTCCTTTTTTGGAGGATAGCACGATCCATGCACTCATGTAAGGGCTTAAAAAGTGCAATTTTGTAGGATTCAGTAGTCAAAGTACAGTTGTGTACCTACCATAAATGTAGATGTTAGAGTGTATTCATTGTTGTAGTCATTACACTAGGGTTATCCTGCTGGCAGGCTACCCGCAGTCGGCCTGAATTCCAAAGTCTAGGTCCGGCGTCGGTTGCTGTGTCCTCTTCCCTGACGTCAGTGGGCCAAGGGTATAAAAGATGCATCCGACGCCATTTTCTTCAGTTTTTCTTGCCCCAGATGTCAGGTGCCCCCAAATTGATAGGCTGAAAACTATGCCAATAAGTATGCATGCACAAAAATAAACATTTCCTTCATCTACAAGCAAACACACCACATAGGTTGTATAGGATAGAGAAGTACAGAAAAGTCCCAGCAAAGAAAAGGGGGATGGTGGGTGGGTAACCTGGACTGCAACAGTGAATACACTCGAACATCTACATTTATGGTAGGTACACAACTGTACTATGTTCATCGTGTTTCACTGTTGCAGTCATTACACTTGGGTTGAATCCCAAAGCCGAGGTTGGGTGGCTAGTCTAAATAGGATTAGCAGAGGCTATAAGGCCCTACAGAACTGCAGTGGCAAAGCCTGCTCTGGATTTAGAGTAGAGAGGTAAGTGGTAGTGACTGGTAAAAGTGTGCACTGAACTCCAAGTTGCAGTCTCTAAAATGTCTTTGGTTGGTACTCCTCTGAGGAAGGCTGCTGAAGTGGCTGCTGCTCTGGTTGAGTGTGGCCTAATGCCCTTAGGCACCGATTTGCCATGTTGTGAATAGCAGAAACGAATGCAGAGGCCTATCCATTTTGAAATAGTCTGCTTTCAGATAGCCTTTCCTTGTGATCCTGCAGAATATGCTACTAACAGTAGCTCAGTCTTTCTGAAAGCTTTAGTTCTGTCCAAGTAGAAGCGTAGCGGTCTGTGTATGTCAAAAGAATGCAGCAGTCTCTCACCCTTATTCTGTTACATTACACTTGGGTTATCCTGCCGTCAGGCGGTCCCTTAGTCGGCCTGAGTTCCAAAGTCTTGGCCCGGCTTCAGTTGCTGTCGCTTCTTCCCTGACGCCAGTGCGCCATTTTCTTCAGTTTTTCTTGCCCCAGATGTCAGGTGCCCCCAAAAAGGTAGGCAATGCAAATTGCTAATAAAACATACATAAGAAAAGCAATCAAAAACTTTCAGTTACTAGCAAATACTCCCCATAGGTAGCAAAGGGTAGCAGGCCTAGGTAAGTACCAGCAAGGAAGAGGAGAAGGAGGGAGGGTTAACCTAGACTGCAGCAGTGTATACACTCACACATCTACATTTATGGTCGGTACAAAACTGTACTATGTTCATCATGTTACACTGCTGCAGTCATTACACTTGGGTAGAATCCCAAAGCTGAGGTAGGGTGGCTGGTTCTATAAGGCATTAGGGGTGGCTATAAAGACCTGCAGCACTGCAGTGGCAAAGTCAGCTCTGGATTTAGAATAAAGAGGCAGACGGTAATGCTTGGTGAAGGTATGTACAGAACTCCAAGTTGCTGCTTCCAAAATGTCCTTGGCAGGTATTCCTCTGAGGTAGGCAGTTGAAGTGGCTGTTACCCTGGTGAAATGAGACCTAGGTACAGCTTTCCCATGGTGTGTACAGCAGAAAGGTATGTAGTGCCCTATCCATTTTGAAATGGCCTGCTTTGAAATGACTTTTCCCTGTGCTCCTGCAGCATATGCTACAAACAATTGCTCAGTTTTCCTGAAAGCTTTTGTTTTGTCCAGGTAGAAGCATAACTGCCTGTGTATGTCCAAGGAATGCAAAAGTCTCTCCCCTTTATTCTGTGGCTTTGGATAAAAAGTTGGCAAGTGAATAGTTTTGTTTAGAGCCACGCTTGATACCACCTTTGGCATAAAAGTAGGGTTTGTTCTTAAAGACACCCTGTCTTGGTGGAAAATGATGAAAGGTTCCACTGCCACTAATGCCTGTAATTCTGAAACTCTTCGTGCTGAGGTTATTGCCAGGAGCAGAGCAGTTTTCCAGGAGACATATTTTAAGTCTGCTGAGTTAAGCTGGCTCAAAAGGAGGTAAAGTTAATTTTTCCAAGATGAAGTCGAGGTCCCAAGTTGGAGTTGGTGCTCTACAGGGCGGTCTTATGTTTTTAGCCCCTCTGAGGTACTATTTTAGGAAAGGATTAGAAAAAATTGGTGGGTCTGTGTTGTAATGAGCAGCGATGGCAGAGGCGTGGATCTTAATGGATGAAAAGGAGAGGCCTTTGTCCAGCATCTCAGTTAAATATTGTAGTATCTGAAGAATATTTGGGACAAGAGGGTCAAGGCTGTGAGCCTGGTTCCAGGAACAGAATCTCTTCCATTTATCCGAATAGGCTTTCCTGGTGCTAGGCCTTCTGGCCTCTAGAATGACATCCATAACAGCTTTGGAGAGAGGCATTGCTTGCTTGACTAAGGAATCTGCCATGCAGCCAGGTTTAAAGTCTTGAGCTGGCTGTGAAGTATCTGATTGTTTTGCTGAGTCAGATGATGTGGGATTTGAGGCAAAATCCATGGTGAACCTTGTGCTAAGTTCTTTAAGATTGGGTACCAGTGCTGGCGTGGCCAGTCTGGGGCAATCAGGATCATCTTTGGCTTTTCTTGTCTGGCTTTTAGGAGTACCTTTGAAAGGATAGTAGTGGTGGGAAAGCATATACTTGTACATTTTTCCAGCTGAATGAGAGGGCATCCACTTTCCATGCTTGTGGGTGGTAAGTCCTTGTGCAGAATTTCTGTAGCTGGCAATTCACTGGGGATGCAAACAGATCTATGTCCGGGCTCCACCATTTTTGTGTTATCATTCTGAACATTTGTGGCTGTAGTTTCCACTCATGCGGATACATGAAGTTTCTGCTTAAGTTGTCTGCCAGTGTGTTTTCTCTCCTGGCAGGAATTGTACTTGCAAATGAACTTGATAGGTCAGAGCTGTGTTCCACAAGGTCATGGCTTGTCTGCAGAGGGGATATGAATGGAGTGCCCCCCTTGCTTGTTTATGTACCACATAACTGTGGTGTTGTCTGTCTTTAGTTGTCCTGGATGCAGAAGGTCCTTGAAAGCTATAAGGGCATTTTGTACAGTTAGCATCTCTTTTTGATTGATGTGAAGATACCTTTGTTCTGCGGGCCACTTGCCCTGAATACATTTTCCTGCCATGTGTGCTCCCCAGGCGTAATATGAAGCATCTGTTGTCAGTGTTTGCCTGGCTGTGGGTTGAGTGAAAGGCTGTCCCTTGTTGAGGTCACAGGCTTGAGCCCACCATCGAAACTCCTGTTGAAGGCAAGGAATAAGTGGTATTACCGTTTCCAAACTGTGACAGTGTTGAGACCAGACACTCTTTAGGTACCATTGTAGTTTCCTCATATGCAGTCTGGCATATGGAATTAGTCGTATGCAAGATGCCATGTACCCCAAGGCCTGCAGAATTTTTCTTGCAGGGAGTTGGGTTTTTGTTGCCATCAATTGGAAATATTGAGTCAGTTGTCCTTGCTTGTCTGGTGTGAGATAAGCCATCTGGGCCGTTGTATTTAAGCTGGCACCCAGGAATATTATCTCTTGTGAGGGCACTAGTTTTGACTTCTTTTCGTTTAGTGTGTACCCTAGGCAAATTAGCAATCTTTTTACAAATGCCAGATGCTTTAGAAGAATGTATTTGTTCTCTGCTTGAATAAGTCAGTCGTCCAAGTGTGGGTAAATCTGAATTCCTTTTTGTCTGCAAAATGCAATTACTGGTGCCAGGCATTTTGTAAAGACCCTGGGCACAGTAGATAAGCCAAAGTGCAGTGCAGAGAATTGGTAATGCATTGAACCAGCTAAGAATCTGAGGTATGTTCTACCATTTTGTCTGATAGGGACATGCAGGTATGCCTCCTTGAGGTCCAAAGTTACGAGCCAAGCTTTCTTGCCCAGCATGGGAAGAAGCTGCTGTAGTGTCAACATTTTGAATTTTGGAACATCCAGGTAAGTATTTAGAGAAGAAAGATCCAGAATGGGCCTCCAAGCTTTGTCCTTTCTGGGAATCAGAAAGAGTCTTGAGTAAAATCCTTGTCCTTGCTCCTGTGTTGGTACCTTTTGAATAGCTCTCATGTCCATGAGTGCTGCAATTTGTCTGAGCCTCTGCCCATTGATTTGGTGGCAGGTTTGGCATTCCTTTTAACCTTGGCAGAGTGTGAAAGTGGAACCTGTAACCTTGAGATACAATATTGAGAACCCATTTGTCTTTGGTGATCATATGCCAATTGTGACAGAAAAGTGCCAGTTTTCCCCCCAAGGGGGCTGCCAAGACAGAAATGCTTGGCAGCTGTAGTGGGAAGTCATTGGGGATGTTTTTTATAAGGTTGGGGCCTGTCTTCCCCTTCTTTCTGGGTTGAAGCACCCCATTGTCGAGGCCTGTAAGAACCTTGTGGTTGACCTCTGCCTCTTGGACATCTGTATCTGCCCCTTTGAGGTCTGTCTGAAACTGGAAAGGACCAATTTTTTGTTGGCCAATTTCTGCTAAATCGAGGAGGCTGAACCTGCAAGAAATCCTTCACCGTTTGCACAGATTTTGCCTTATCCTCCATTTTCTTTAATACCTCTTCTGCCTTCACTCCAAATAAAACATCCTGCTGCAAAGGTGCATTCAATAATTTTGCTTTAACATGATATGGTAAAGTCTATTCTTTTAACCAAGCATGTCTTCTAATGACAGACCCTGTAACTGCTGCTCCCCAGGAGGCCTCTAATGAATCAAAACCACATTGCAAAGTATGTTTTCCCACTTGTTCAGCTGCATGCAATAAATCCTGCATTTTCTTATAGTTAGGAAGATCTGAATTTGGAAGCATTTTTTGTTTCAACTGAGACATCAAAAACTGCTGATATTTAAGCATGTGAAGCTGGCAATTTAAGGCCCTCATTGCTAAAGTTGCAGATACTTTTTTCAACCATCTGTCTAATGCCCTGGAATCTCTATCAGAGGGGACTGGATTTTTTGCTGTAGAGGCCTTTACCCCTTTGGGACCCTGGGAAATAGTTTCAGGTTCAGCAACAGGGCTTTTATAAAGAAATTTGTGAGAGTCAGGGACTCTGTAGTATCTGTCTGGCTTAACTGGAGCAGGAGGTAAATAATCAGGATTTAAATTGGATTCAGAATACACATCATCCACAATATCTAACACTGGCGGAATAGCAAGGGGTCTGTGTTGAGGTAATAAAAGAAAATCTCTGAGCCTTTTCTTGGATTCTGAATAATCCTGGCCCTCCCAATGGAAATGCTCCCTCATGGTATGTAAGGTTCCCCCAAAAAAGTAGTCCTCTGGTGGAGAGGATGAAGGAATAGATTCCTCAGCATCAGAATCCTCATAAGGGGGTAAAGTGTATCCTTGGTCTGAGGATGAATCTGAAGAGATGGACACCTGGCCGGATGAGTCGCAGTCTGCATCCTGTCTAGGCCTTTTATCAGGAGGAGGGTGGGACCCCCTGATAAGAGTAATTAAGTCTTTGGCCATTTTGAGTATCTGTTTCTTAGGCATGGAGGCCTGTCCTGGTGAATGTTGAAGTTGTTTCTTTGTTTTTAAAGGGGTTTTAGACTTAACAGAAGATTTAATGGTTAACTGAGTGGGTCTGAAAACACCCTCTGAAGTTGCGGGTTGTCCAGCTGCTCTGGATCCCTCTGAAGGGTTAGTGTCGGTAGGCTGTAAATCTGGTGTATCCGAAAGCCCAGCCATCTCCACTTGGGAGTCAGAGGCGGCCTGTGGTTCCAAAGAAGCAGTCGTCAGGGGCTGCAAAGGCGCCTCGCTGAAAACCGGAGAACCGGCGACTGGCCTAGAAGAGGCTTCGTCGTCAGTTTTGGGCCTCGGATGCCTGCCCTTGTCTTTGTGCTTTTTGTGTATCCCAGTTGTCGGTTGTTCCGACTGCATGGTGTAATTGAATTTTCTGCCAAAATAATGTTGGGCAAAATCAAACAGACGTTTAATAGTACGCTTGTTAAACCTAGCACAAAACCGACAACCTGTGATGTCATGGTCTGGGCCTAGGCATGAGATACAATAAGAATGGAAATTCTTATGAGGTATTTGCTTCCCACAAGAAATACAATTATTAACTTTTACTGACATCGGTTTGAGGCAAGAAAACATTTCCCCAACGGGGTACTTAGCTTTGTAGAAGACTTCGGTTCTGGATTCGGAATGAAAATCCCAGGAGTCGGCCAAGCGGCACTTGCGAACTGCTTTTGCTTCGGGCACCGTGCGGTAAGAAAGACTGAAGAAAATGGCGTTGGCTGTATCTTGTATACCCCTGTCAGGGAAGAAGCAACAGCAACTGACGCTGGATCAAGACTTTGGAACTCAGGCCGACTGAGGGACCGCCTGACGGCAGGATAACCCAAGTGAAATGACTGTAGCAGTGTAACACGATGAACATCCTTAGGCATAAATGTTGGGTTCGTCCTCAGAGAAACCCTGTCTGGATAGAAAATGATAAAAGGTTCCACAGCCATGAGTGCCTGTAACTCTGAGACTCATCTTGCAGAGGTTATTGCTAGGAGCAGAGCTGTTTTCCAAGATAAGAACTTTATTTCAGCTGTATTGGCTGGCTCAAAATGCGGCAGTGTGAGTTTTTCCAAGTCATAATTGAGGTCCCATGCAGGTATTGGTGCTCTCCTTGGAGGTCTTATGTTTTTGGTCCCTCTGAGGTACTGTCTTAGTGGTTCCGTATTGTAATGAGCTGAAATGGCAGAGGCATGGATTTTAATTAATGAAAAGGATAGGCCTTTGTCCAGCATCTCAGTTAGGTATTGTAAAATCTGAGAAATATTTGGTACAAACGTGTCAATTCCTCGTGCCTAGTTCCAAGCACAGAATCTTTTCCATTTTTCTGCATAAGACTTTCTGGTACTGGGCCTCCTGGCCTCCAAAATAACATCCATCACTGCTTTAGAGAGAGGTGTGTTCTGAATGGCTACATTATCCGCCATGCTGCCAGATTTAGGGTTCTGAGTTGGCTGTGCAGGATCTGATTGTTTTGTTCCGTCAGTAAATGAGGAATTATAGGCAATGTCCAGGCTGGGCCTTGAGACAAGAGCTTTAGGATTGGGTACCAGTGCTGGCGGGGCCAGTCTGGAGCAATCAGAATCATTTTTGGCTTCTCTTGTCTGACATTTAGGAGTACCTTGGGGAGGAGAGGCAGAGGAGGAAAGGCATATACTGTTAGGGTTTTCTAGCTGAATGATAGAGCATCGACTTTCCATGCTTGCTTGTGATAAGTCCTTGTGCAGAATCTCTGTAGCTGGCAGTTGTGAGGGGAGGCAAATAGATCTATGTCTGGGCATCGCCATTTCTTTATTATCATGCTGAATACTTGTGGGTCCAGTTTCCACTCGCGGTGATCCGTGAGGTTTCTGCTTAGCTCGTCTGCCAGAGTATTTTTCTTTCCTGGCAGGAATTGTGCTTGCAGGTGTACTTGATAAGTCAATGCTGTGTCCCACAAAGTCATGGCTTGTCTGCAGAGTGGGTAGGAATGAGTGCCTCTCTGTTTATTTACCACATGACTGTAGTATTGTCCGTCCTTATCAGTAGTTGTCCTGGATGGAGTAGATCCTTGAAAGCTGTCAGGGCATTCTGAACAGCTAGCATCTCTTTTTGATTGATATGAAGATGCCTTTGGCTTGTGGGTCATGTGCCCTGAATACATTTTCCTGCCATGTGGACCGCCCAGGCATAATCTGAAGCATCTGTTGTTATTGACTGCCTAGCTGTGGTTAGGGTGAATGGCTGTCCCTTGTTGAGGTGACAGGCCTGTGCCCACGATCGAAACTCCTGTTGCAGGCAAGGAATGAGGGTAATTAATGTTTCCAGGCTGTGACAATGTTGAGTCCAAACACTTTTTAGACACCACTGTAGTTTCCTCATATGCAGTCTGGCATATGGAATTAGCAGTATGCAGGATGCCATGAAGCCCAAAGCCTGCAGAATTTTTCTTGCAGATAACTGGGTCTTTGTTGCCAACATTTTGAAGTAAGAAGTCAGATGCCTTTGTTTGTCTGGCGTGAGATAAGCCATCTGGGCAGTTGTATTTAAGCTTGCACCCAGGAATATTATCTCTTGAGAGGGTACTAGTTTTGATTTATTTTCGTTTTCTGTGTACTCTAAGCAAATTAGTAATCTTCTTACAAACGCCAGATGCTTTAGTAGAATGTCCTTGTTCTCTGCTTGAATAAGGCAATCGTCCAAGAAAGGAAAGTTTGGCCTAATGGTTAAGGTGTTTGCCTTACAAACACAAGGTGTAGGGTTTGAGTCTCACAAGGGATAATTGGCTATGCTTAAAATGGCTCACAAGGGCAGTTAGCTTAGTACTAATCTATGAATAAAAAACTATGATATATCTGAATTCCTTTTTGTCTGCAAAATGCAATTACTGGTGCCAGGCATTTTGTGAAGACCCTGGGCACAGTAGATAAGCCAAAGGGCAGTGCAGAGAATTGGTAGTGCATTGAGCCAGCTATGAATCTGAAGTATCTTCTGCAAGATTGTCTGATTGGAATATGCAGGTATGCCCCTTTTAGGTCCAAAGTTACAAGCCAAGCCTTCTTGCCCAGCATGGGCAGAAGCTGCTGCAGCGTCAACATTTTGAATTTTGGAACGTCCAGAAATGTATTTAGAATAGACAGGTCCAGTATTGGTCTCCAGGCTTTGTCTTTTCTGGGTACCAAGAAAAGTCTCGAGTAAAATCCTTGTCCCTCCTCTTGCTGTGGTATTTGCTGAATGGCCCTCATGTCCATGAGGGATGAAAGTTATTTTTGTGCCTCTGCCCGTTGATTGTGGCAGGTCTGGCATACCTTTTGACCTTGGCAGGGTGCGAAAATGGAACCTGTAGCCCTGGGACACTATATTCAAGACCCATTTGTCCTGGGTGATCATGTGCCAATTTTGAGAAAAAAGTGCTAGTGTTCCTTTAACCAAGCATGCCTCCTAATGACAGAACCCGTAACTGCAGCCCTGCAAGAGGCCTCCAGAGAATCAAAACCACATTGCAATGTATGCTTTCCCACTTGTTCAGTTGCATGCAATAAATCCTGTATTTCCTTATTTTCTGCACAATCAGAATTTGACATCATTTTCTGTTTTAGCAGTGACATTAAGTATTGCCGATATTTAAGCATATGAAACTGACAATTTAAAGCCCTCACAGCCAAAGTAGCAGAAGTGTAAACCTTTTTTCCCCATCTGTCTAGTGCCCTTGAATCTCTATCAGAGGGGATAGGGTTTTTTGCAGAAGCCTTGATCCCTTTGGGATAGTAAAAAAGAAATAGTTTCTGGGTCAGCAGCAGGATTTTTATAAAGACATTTATGTGAATCTGGAAACCTGCAGTATTCTCTGTCTGATTTAACAGGGGCAGGAGGTAGAGAGTTAGGAGAAAGTCCGGACTCTGAAAATACATCATCTACAATGTCTAACACAGGAGGAATAGCCAAAGGCCTGTGCTGAGGTAGTAAAAGAAAATCTCTAAGCCTTTTCTTAGATTCTGAGTAGCCTTGGCTCTCCCAGTGGAAGTGCTCCCTCATGGTATGCAGGGTTTCCCCAAAAGAATAATCCTCAGGCGGTGAGACTGAAGGGATAGATTCTTCAGCATCAGAATTGTCGTAAGGAGGGAGAGAGTATTCCTGTTCAGAAGTGGAGTCAGAAGAAATGGAAACCTGACTTTAAGATTCATATTCTGTCTCTTGCCTAGGCCTCTTGTCAGGAGGGGGATGGGAACCCCTGATCAAGGTAATTAGGTCTTCGGCCATTTTGAGCATCTGTTTTTTAGGCATGGTAGTCTGTCCAGGAGAATGCTGTACTTGTTTCTTTGTCTTTAGAACTGTTTTAGTCTTTGCTTTGGAAGCTGAAGTAGGCTTTACATATAACTGTGTAGGTCTGAAAACACCCTCAGAAGCCGATGTCTGCTCAGCGGCTCCAGACCCATCTGAAGGAATAGTTTCCAAGTGTCCAATACCTTGAGTATCCAGAGGCCTAGCTGGCTCCACGTGGGAGTCGTCAGCGGCCTGTGGCTCTGAGGTAGTGGGCGCCAGGGTTTGTGAAAGCGTCTCACTGAGAACCGACGAACCAGCGACTGGCTTAGCAGAAGCCTCGTCGTCAGTTTTGGACCTCGGATGCCGGTCCTTTTCTTTTTCCTTGCGCTTTTTATAAACTCCGGTCGTCGGCTGTTCCGACGGCATTATATAATTGAATCTTCGGCCAAAGTAATGAAAGGCAAAATCGTACCGATGCTTAACAGTGCGTTGGTTAAATCTAGCACAAAACCAACAGCTAGCAACATTGTGATCAGGGCCTAGGCAAGGAATACAGTTGTTGTGTCTTTCGGCTTTTCCCGGTTAGGGGTCGCCACAGCGGAACTCCGATCCGCTAGTGATTGGCAGTAGATTTTTACATGCTGGCTTGCTGGGCCTAATGCACAACCTTCAACGAAGGAACGCCCATTCACGCATGTCGCCACACAGAAGACGCTCTGAGAATCGAACGGGTGACGTCTGTGAGGCGACAATGCTACAGCAGCACCACCACTTTTTCTGACATCGGACTGGAGCAAGAAAAAGTTTCCCCAACGGGGTACTTAGCTTTAATGAAGACTTCGGATCTGAAATTAGTTTTTGAAAATCTCAGGAGTCGGCCGACCGGCACTTGCAAACTGCTTTTGCTTCGGGCACCGCGTGGCAAGAAAGACTGAAGAAAATGGCGTCGGCTGCATCTTTTATACCCCTGGCACACTGATGTCAGGGAAGAGGCGACAGCAACAGACGCCGGACCTAGACTTTGGAATTCAGGCCGACTGCGGGTAGCCTGCCAGCAGGATAACCCTAGTGTAATGACTGCAACAGTGAAACACGATGAACATCTGTACTGTCCCATCTGCATGGGTGTCATGAAGTTCACCACTTCTGTCTTAAGAAGCATAACGTTGGCTTTGGAGAATTTTTTTACCATGGTTTCCTTAATGGGGGGTGGGGGCAGATGTGGATATCTAGGGTAATTAGCTTATGGTCAGATCGGACCAATGAGGAGTTGACTTCTGGTGTGGAACACCAGTCACTCATGTTGGTAATGACTAGATCTAGGATATTGCTGCCCCTGGTGGGGGTGTGAATAAGTTGATCCAGGGCATTGGAGTTTATGAATTCCAAAAAGCATTGAGCGAAGGAGTTGGTACATGGATAGTTTTCCCATTTAATGGTGGGGTAGTTGAAATCGCCCATTATTAGGGTGTTTGGTTGAACCCTAACATTTTCCAGTACATCAAGAAAAGAGGAGTGGGAATCCTGGCGCATGGTGGGTGATCTGTAGCAAGCTACAATTTGGGTTGCAGTTTTGCCCAGAGTTAGTTGCACTTGGATAACCCCGGCTGCAATATGCTGATGGCTTGCTTTGAAATAGCCTTGTCCTCTGCCCCTGAAGCAAAGCTGACTAGTAGCTGGTCATATTTTTCTGAGGATTAGTCCTGTCCAGATGGAACCTAAGCTGCCTGTGCACATCCAGGGAATGCAGGATCCTTTTCCCTTTATTCTGAGGATTAGGGGATAAAAGCTGGCAAATGAATGGACTGGCTTAAAGCCACACTAGACACCACCTTGGGCATAAAAGATGGGTTAGTCCTGAGGGACACCCTGTCCGCATGGAAGATAATAATGGGTTCCATGGCCATAAGGGCCTGCAATTCAGACACTCTTCTTGCTGAAGTGAAGTGATGGCTAGAAGTAAAGCTGTTTTCCCTGAGAGGAATTTTAACTCTGCTGTACCAGCAGGTTTAAAGGGCGGAAGCGTGAGCTTTTCCAAAACAAAGTTAAGGTCCCAGGCTGGAGTGGGAGCTCTACTGGGGGGGGTCTTAAATTTTTGGCTCCTCTCAGGAACTGTTTTACGAGGATGAGAGAAGAGGGGTGGCTCAGTATTATAATGAGCTGAGATTGCAGAGGCATGAATCTTAATTGAAGAGAAGGATAGGCCTTTGTGGAGCATTTCTGTTAAGTAATCTAGCATAGGAGGTAAGCTGGGCACAGTTGTGTCCATTCCCTGAGAGAGGCTCCAGGAAAAGTATCTTTTCCACTTTTCTGAATAGGATTTCCTAGTACTAGGCCTCCTTACCTCAAGAAGGACATCCAGCACCTGCTTACTGAGGGTTGCCAGTGATGAGTTCAGGGGATTAGCCAGGCTGCAAGGTTCAGGGTCTGTAGCTGCAGGTACAGAATCTGGCCTGCCTGCTGGGATAACAGGGAAGGAGTCTGAGGCAGGTGCCATGGTTGTAGCTCTGTCAGACTGCGCAAAAAAGGGTACCAGTGCTGGCGTAGCCAGTCTCCTTGGCTTGTCCTGTTTGATTTTTAGTAGAACCTTCGAGATGAGGAGCAAAGGGGGAAAGGCATAGACTGAGAGGCTTTCCCAGGTGAATGACCGGGCATCCACTTTCCAAGCTTGGCTGTGAGGAGTTCTTGTGCAATATTTGCTCACGTGATAGTTTTGAGGGGAAGCAAAAAGGTCCACCCTCTAATGTCCCCCACTTGTTCCTCAAAAGCTTGAATATTTTGGCTTCCAGTTTTACTCGTGTGGGTCTGAAATTTCTGCTTAAGTCGTCTGCCAGTGAATTTAGTTTGCCTGGCAGTAATTGAGCTTGTAAGTGCACTTGGTTGCTCAAGGATGTGTGTTCACAGACCCATGGCTAGTATGCAGAGTGGGTAGGAATGGGTTCCCCCCTGCTTGTTTATGTACCACATAACTGTAGTGTTGTCTGTCTTTACCAATAGTTGCCCTGGAAGAATAAGGCCTTTGAAGGCTGTCAGAGCATTCTGTACAGCTAACATTTCTTTTTGATTGATATGCAGGTGCATTTGCTTTTGGTTCCATTTGCCCTGAATGTACTGCGCTGCCATGTGAGCCCCCCATGCATAGTCTGATGCATCTGCTGTTAGGGTTTGGGCGGCAGGGGGTAGAGTGAAAGGGAGCCCCTTGCTCTGGTTGAAAGCCTCTGCCCACCAAAGGAACTTTGTCCTTGGGTAAGGAATGACGGGCATCATTGTTTCCAGGTCCTGAGAATGTTGACACCAGAGAGGTTTTAGGTACAACTGAAGTTTCCTCATATGCAGTCTTGCATATAGAACTAGTAGAATGTAAGGGGCCATGAACCCTAGAGCTTGCAGTACTTTTCTTGCAGATAGCCGGGTTTTGGTGGCCAGTAGATTGAAGTAGTTTGTCAAATAAAGTAGATTGAAGTAGTTTGTCAAATAAATGTGTTTCTCTGGAGTGAGAAATGCCATCTGGGAAGTTGTGTTCAAGCTTGCTCCCAGGAATACAATCTGTTGGCTGGGTGCCAGCTGTGATTTCTTTTCGTTGGTGTACTCCAGTGAAGTTAGGTCTGTTTATAAATGCCAGGTGCTGAAGTAGCAATTCGTGACTGTCTGCCTGAATCAGGCAATCATCCAAGTATGGGTAAATTTGAATTCTTCTCTGCCTGCAATATGCAATGGCTGGAGCTAGGCACTTTGTGAATACTCTGGGCACAGTAGATAAGCCAAAAGTAAGTAAAGAGAACTGATAGTGCATAAAGCCTGCTCTGAAGCATAGGTATTTCCTGCAAGATTCCCTTATGGGATTGTGCAGATAAGCTTCTTTTAAGTCTAGGGTTGCTAGCCAGGAGTCCTTGGCTAGCATAGGAAGCAGCTGTTGGAGAGTTAGCATTTTGAATTTTGGAACCACCAAAAAGGTGTTGAGAATACACAGATCCAGGATAGGACGCCAGGAGTTTTCTTTTCTGGGGCCAGAAACAGTCTGGAATAAAAGCCTTGTCCCCTTCGTTCTGCTGGGACAGGCTGAATAGCCTTGATACTGAGAAGAGAAAGTAGTTGCTTTTGGGCCTCTGGCCACTGGTTTGGGGAAAGGTCTGGCCATCCGCTTAGGGTTGGGAGTGAGTGGAATTGGAATCTGTATCCCTGGGAAACAATGTTTAAGACCCATCTTCTAAGAACAGACAAGTGACAACAGCCCTGCAAGATGCTTCTAAGGCATCAAACCCACATTGCAAAGTATGTTTACCAACTTGGTCAGCAGAATGCATTAACTCTTGTAAATCTGTGTGTTCTGCAATCAGGAATCAACAAATTGTTTTGTTTAGTTAGGCTCCATAATATGCTGCTGATACTTTAATATATTCAACTGACAATTCAAAGCCCTAATGGGTAAGAGTAGCAGAGGTATATACCTTTTTACTCCATCTGTCTAAAGCCTGAGAATCCCCATCCGAAGAGGTAGGATTTTTGGCAGTTGTAGCCTTAATGCCTTTAGGTCCCTGGGAAATTATCTCTGGATCCGCAGTAGGATTCATAAAAAGGAATTTGTGGGAGTCAGGCACTCCATAGTACCCGTCAGGTTTCCTGGGAGCTGGAGGCAAGGTATCAGGGGTAAGGCTGGACTCCCAAGAAGACATCTACAATTTCCAGAACAGGAGGGATAGCTAGAGGCCTGTACTGAGGCAAGCTTAAAAATTCCCCGAGTCTCTTTTTGGACTGGGAGTAGTCCTGGCTCTCCCAGCGGAAATGTTCTCTAAGGGTGTGCAGGGTTTCACCAAAGGAAAAATCTTCTGGAGGGGAAGCAGAGGTAATGGAATCCTCTGCATCAGAATCCTCATAGGCAGATAAGGGTATGTCCTGGTAATCAGAAGGATCAGAGTTATTAGATTCCTGATCAGAAGAATCAGAAGGAAAATCACTTCTGGGTCTTTTTGAGGGGGAAGGCTGACTTCCCCCAATTAAAGTAATGAGGTCCTCAGCCATTCTAAGCATTTGTTTTTGTGGCATGTGGGCCTTAGATTGCACTTTGGTCATCAGTTTCCTAGGTGTAGTGCGAACTTTAAGCCTGAGAAATTCAATATTTTTGGTTTGAAACAAAGTAGTCGGTTTAATATGAAAATCGGAAGGCCTGATTTCACCCTCAGAAGCCGGTGCCTGCACAGCAACTCCGGACCCATCCAAGGTAGAGAAATCCGCAGGTTCCATAGTCGAAGAAGCATCTCGTGGCATACCAGACTCCAAAAGGGTCTCAACAGAGGCCTGCAAATCTGTAGAAGCGGGTATAAGGGGCTGCGAAAGCACCTCACTGAGTACCGGCGGACTAGCGACTAGCTTAACATTGGCGTCGTCAGCAGCCTTGGACCTATGCGGTCTGTCTCTGTCTTTATCCTTACGAAGATAGGTAGTCGGATGGCTGGAGTATGGAGGTGGAGAGCAAAAGAATTTAGCTACAAAAATTGTATGACGACGAATGGTTCGGGCATTGAACAAGGCACAAAACCTATAGCGAGAGACGTTGTGGTCTGGGCCTAAAAGGTGATGCAGTAAGAATGAAAATCCCCGTGAGGTATTTTCTTTCCACAGGCAAGGCAATTATTAATTTTTTCTGACATCGGTTAGAGCAAGAAAAAAGGATCCCGAATGGGGTACTTATCTTTTAGACTACTTCAGGTCTGAAACTTGAAACTCGAAAAAAAAAAAAAGTTATGTATTTCCATAACTTTCCATGTGAGTTGTTAATCTCGCCTTCAATCTTATACATGGGTTCGGAGCCGATCTATCGGCTCCAAGTCGGCCACTTTACTAGCTGAAGATCTCAGAGTAGCTCGAGGCCAGGTCCCTATCCCCATGATGCTCTGCCCTACCTCAGATCTAGTTTGCTAAACCCAGCATGAACAGATATAACCAAAAGAATACTCCAACTGGAGTAAGAAGTCCCAGAACAATACCACCAGACCCCAAGACTACTCGTTCGAGACCCTGGAGTGGGAAGGCAGGTAGGAATGCAAGAATTAAGGTGAGATGAACAACTCACATGGAACGTTATAGTAAGTTCATAACTTCTTTATGTGAAGTTGTTCAATCTCGCCGTTCATTCCTACACATGGGTAGTGTCCCAAGCACCCTAATCCTGGGTGGCTCAGGGGAGTATATTCCTGAGGACAGTGGAACCAAATGAAGCCCCGTCCCGTCCCTGGAGGCCCTGTCCACTTTGTAATGAGTGATAAAGGTATACAGCTTAGACCAAGTGGCAGCTGCACATATAGTGTCCAAAGGCAATTGAGCTGCATAAGCAGAAGTGGAAAGAGCTCAAGGGGAATGCACCTTCATGACATGCCCTAATGTTTGGTTTGCTGAAGAGTATATAAATTTAATGCAGTCTGTTAACCATTTTGAAAGGGTGACTTTAGTGACTAGTAATCCTTTCTTAGTGTCAGTATGAGATACAAAGAGTTGGTCAGATCTTCTAAATTCCTTTGTCCTGTCCAAATAGAATCTCAATTGTCTGTGGACATCAAGTTTATGCAACATGTACTCCAACTTATTAGAATGATTACTGAAAAAGGTTGGAAGTTTGATCGATTCCTGTTAGTCAAGGAACACACCTTTGGCAGGAATGAAGGGTTAGTCCTCCATGATACTCTGTCTGGGCGAAACACCAAGTATGGGTATTTGATAGAAAGGGCTTGAAGCTCAGACACCCTACGCGCTGAGGTAATGGCCACCAAGAAAATAGTTTTTCAAGAAAGAAACTTCAAATGGCAAGACGATGCAGGCTCAAAGGGAGAAAGAACAATGTGTAACAGCACAAAATATAGATTGCAGGGAGTAAAAGGTTGTCTAACAGGCAACCTAAAATGAATGGTACCCTTCAGGAAGGCCCTACATAATGTGAGAGACATCAAATTAGAACCTTCGGCTCCGAGGTGAAAATTCGAAATTGCAGCCAATTGAACTCTAATAGTGGCAGCTGAAGCACCTTCGGACAATACCAAGAAAGGTGGGGGGGGGGGTATCCATATTCATCAAGGACACCCACACCTCAAGATTGGTGGCAACGCACGATGCATCGGAAACCATCCAGGTGCAATTAACCATAGGCAAGACTGCTCTGCAATTTGTAGCATGTTACAGGCCACCCTCGCAAACTCAGGAACCTCACATGGCCTTCCTGAAAACACTAGAGGGGATAAATGTATCTCCGAACACCATCATACTAGGTGACTTCAACTACCCTAATATAGACTGGGAACACTACTCAAGCCCAAACACTCTAGCCCAAAAGTTCCTGGAATTCATAAACTCAAATGCCATGGAACAACTAGTCACCATCCCCACAAGAGGAGAAAACATACTTGATCTCATCATCATGAACATGGGAGCACAATGTTCAACACCGGAAGTATACCCCTCACTGGTGAGATCAGATCACAAACTAATCTTGCTGGAGGTCCTCATCCCGCCCCCACCCGAAATAAAGACCACAGTAAAGAACTTCTCGAAAGCCGACTTCACACTTCTAAAGACTAGTGTGGTCTCCTTTAAGGCCCCCGAGCCGGTGGTAAACATTACTCAAACCGCTGAATCACTTACAAATGCCTTCTACCAGCACCTGCAGGGCTGCATGGATCAGGCAATCCCAAGCAAAACAAAGACTCTTTGTACCAAAGGCAAGCGTCCAGTCTGGTGGACCCCAGCCATAAACAAACTCTACAACAAAAGGAGAAAGCTACTACAAGATAGAGCAAAATCCTTAAAAGGTAAGACACCGCTGATCACTATAAGTAAAAAGCTAAGAGCTCTCATAAAATCATCCAAAGCTAATTTTGAGAGAAAAATAGCTAAGGACTCTAGGACAACCATAAGGCATTCTTTAGCTATGTCAGAAACCTAGGAGGAAACTCCCAGATATGCTCAGAATTAGTTCAAAATGATGTGAAGATTACTGATCCTACAGACATTGCCAACATACTGGCTGACAGGTTCAGTGCAAACTCCCCCCCCCCCCTAAAGGAGAGATATCTATACCAAATGATTGTAGCCCCCCAAACATCTCTAACGCCCAGGTGAAAACTGCTCTCTCCAAGGCAAAGAACACAGCATCCATGGGACCTGATGTTGTCCCCGGCTGTGTGCTCCACGAACTCAACGAGGAATTAAACCCACAGTTAGGACAGCTGTTTAATCTTAGTCTCACCTCCGGATACGCACTCCACGGAGTGCACAGCGACTGTGGTCCCACTCCACAAAGGCGGTGCCTCCACCGACCCTGGAAATTACCGTCCCATTAGCTTGACAAGCCTTATCTGCAAAGCCATGGAGAGGATCATAATGGATCTCATAAATAAATACATAGGGAATTTGCAGACTTTGGATCCAACCCAGTTTGGCTTTGTCAAAGGCAGATCATGCCTTTTAAACTTGGTTGACTTTTCAAAACAGTCACCAAGGCCATTGACGAGGAAAGGCAGTCCATACAGCCTACCTAGACCTGGCGAAGGCTTTCGATACAATACCCCACTCGGGTATCATTGAAAAACTCATCAACTTAAATGTAAACCCATACATTACAAGATGGGTTGCAAACTGGCTGAGTGACAGAACCCACAGGGTCAGAGTTGCTGGCGCCATGTCAGACTCAAAGCCTGTCACAAGTGGTGTCCCACAGGGCTCAGTCCTGGGCCCACTCTTGTTTGGCATCTACTTTTCTGAAGTACAAGCAAACACAGGAGGGTTATGGCTGACAAGGTTTGCAGATGACTGCAAACTGGGCGCCGTAGTCGAAAACACATCTGACACTGATATCCTTCAGAAGGGTCTCACAGAAATGGATAACTGGTGCCAGAGCCATGGCCTAAAGTTAAATGCCAAGAAATGCATAGTCATACCCTTCGGGAAAAACAAGGTTACCCCTAACTACCACATAGGTGGCAATCCCCTGATCACAGAAGAAGTTATCAGGGACCTGGGGACCCAGGTTGACAGTAGCCTGTCATTCGACACTCATATTGCTAAAGTAGTTAGGAAGACCTTCTACATTGCCCACCTTATGAAGGGATTCACATCTAGATCAAGGGAGGTCATAGTCTCCCTATACTCATCACTCATCAGACCAATGATAGAGTACAATGCCCCATTTGGAATGTATCTGACCCGACACTTGCAGCAGCTGGAGAGGCCACAAAAGTTCCTCACCAAAAGGATAAAGGGTCTCAAAAATCTGTCTTATGCTGCCCGACTGAAAGAACTCCAGTTATATTCAGTTGCTTACCGCTTGCTCAGAGGTGACCTGTGCCTGACATACAAGGCCATGTCAAACCCAGATTTGATGAACATGCTTCATCTCAAAAAATCTAGATCCCTCAGAGCCACAAGGGTGGGAGACTTAAACCTCGACACGGTTATTAATAGGACGTGCTGGAGGGATAGATTCATCACCCAAAGACTCCCCATGCTGTGGAACAAAATCCCGGTTTATGCGAGGCAGAGCACCTCGCTGGCCTTGTTCAAGAGGAATCTTGACCAATGGATGGGAGATCGCAGATACACCCCAGGGGTTACCTCAGTGTCACTGCTCGACAGAGGCACAGCAAAATAATGGGCATAGTTTCTCCAAACTAAAGGGGTGGCGTAAGCCACAAAACTATGGGCTAGGCTTGTAAATGCCCTCGGGCAGATAGCCTAGTATGAACCTATGAACCTATGAAAAAGCTTAGACAGAAATTCCAGGATACTAGCAATTGGGGCAACGTAAGGATCAATGTTATTCTGGAAGGCCCAAAAAGCAAATTGCTTCCATTTACTAGCATACAACTTTCTGGTGGAAGCTTTATGCGAAGATACAAGAATATGCTGTACCTCTGAAGAAAATTCGTGTGACCTGGCTAGGATGAGAATTGGAGCAGTCAAGCTGTCAGTCTGAGGGAATGAAGGGAGGGATAAAAGGCCCCTGACGAATGTCAGCTGGTCTGGAACTGGGTCCAGAATCCAAGGTTCCTCCAGTTGATACAGTCGGTGGAAGGGGAACCAAATCGGTTGAGGCCAAAAAGGGGCTCTTAAGATTACAGTCCTTCCCAGGCTTTTGGCTTTCTGCAAGAATTTCGGAATCAGGGGGTATAGATGGGGAAGGCATACAGGAGTCCCAGGGGCCAATCGTGTATGATCGAATCCCTTGGGCTGTCCCCCAGAGGGGGATTCAGAGCAAAATAACTTCTGCATTTGGCATTCATAGGGGATGCAAACAGGTCTTAGCAAGGCTGGCCCCATCTGCAGAAAATCATCTCCGCAACTTCGTCTTTGAGAGACCACTCGTGCAGTAACAGAATGGCTCTGCTCAGTTTGTCTGCCATCACGTTGGATTGCCCTGGGATATGCGTTATCAGAAAGCGCCCATGGACACTGCCCACTGCCAAATTCTCAAAGCCTCTCGACACAGGGGGTAAAGATCTGGTTCCCCTTTTCTTGTTGATGTACCAGACCACAGACATGTCTGTCTGTATCACAATTGTCCCTAGAGGAAGAGTGTCGTGGAATTGCTGCAACGCCAAAAGCACTGCTCTCAGCTCCAGAACAATGATGTGCAACTGTGACTCTGTCTCCGACTAGGTGCCTTGGGCTGTTCTTCCCTGAAAAAGCCCCCCCACACCATATCAGAGCAGCGTCCATGGTCACTGTGGCTGACATCGGGGGAGAAACAAATGGTCGGTCCACTGTAACATAGTGGCTGGTCAAACACCAGTGAAGATCCTTCTTGCAAGAGTCCGTAATCATGATTAAGAATGGCATTGGAAGTTGTTGGTAAGACCACTGGGTGAAGAGCAACCACTGAAGAAGCCGCATGTGCATACGCCCCAGGAGAACTGCTATGAGCGTAGCTGCCATGTTACCTAGTAGCTTCAGTACTTGAGAGGCCGGTACTTTTCTACTCTGCAAATTGTCCGATACCTGGTTTTGGAGTGTGGCTATTCTGTCCAGGGGCAATTTTACTGTGGCGGTGGTGGTGTCTAGTTCTGCTCTGATAAAGGAGATACACTGCGATGGCGACAACGCAGACTTTTCGAAATTGATAGTGATGCCTGAGAGCAGAGATTGTGTGTGTGATCCCTGGACAGAATTAGCTGATGTCTGGAGGTGGCGGTAAGAAGCCAGTCATCCAGATACGGAAACACTCGGAATCCTAGATGCCTCATGTGAGCTGTAACCACTGCCATGTATTTGATAAACACTCTGGGGGCTGTTGTGAGTCCAAAGAGCAGTGCTCGGAAATGGTAGTGACTGGCTCCCAGCCGGAAATGCAGATCTCTGGATGGTCTGGCCATTTTGATATGGTAGTACATATCCTTGAGATCTATAGAGCACATCAAATCACCCATTCCAAGGAATGGGAGATTAGACTGAAGCGTGACCATCCGGAACTATTTCTTTACAAATGTGTTGAGTCTGCTGAGATCCAAGATGGGCCTCCAGTCCACTCTTCTTTGGAACTAAAAAAATCTGGAGTAAGTTCTGGATCCTATCTGGTCTGCAGGGACTGGCTGGATGACTCTTTCCTGCAGCCTCTGGATTTCTATAGCTGCTTGATCCCTGAGACTGGGTGGAACTACTGGGATATTTTTTCCCCAACAGGTGGGGGTTTCTAAGAATAGAATGATGTAACCTCTGGTAATGATGCTTTGTACCCAACAATCTCTAGTAATCCCTAGCCAGGCATCCGGATACAAAGCCAAGCGACCCTCGACTGCCTCCAGAGTAGGACAGTCGGGCCTCCTTTTCAGGAGTGCTGATAGGGCTTACCAAGAAACTGATCTCTGTCACCCTGGTTCTGCGGACTCCCTTTGCCGCTGGGGTGGTGTCTTCCATTATTACTCCCTCCTCTGCCCCTGGAGGGGTGTTCACTACGTATTTTCTGAAAAGTTCCTTGGGACTTTCGGAACCACATTTTTCCACCTTTCTGCCCTTTGGGTTATGCTCTGGTAGGGGTGGAAAAACGGACTCCTACGGAGTCTTTCCCTCTTGCTCACACCTAGTGAGAGTCTCCTTGACTTTGGGCCCAAAAAGAGACGAGCCATCGAATGAGGTGTTGATAAAGGATGACTTTAAGGCTTTCGCAAAGGAGCATAAGCACATCCAGGAATGTCTCCAAAGAGCTACTGCTGAACCTGCTGCCCGACTTGACCCATCGGCTGCATAGGAAATGAGCCACATGGACGAGTTAACTATGGAATTAAGGGTATTAAGCTTGGCTGTCACCTTCTCAGAGACACCTCCATCTGTACTACCCTGCAGAGTATCTCCGAGCTCTTTTAGGATATCTCATTCAAGACGGGTAAAATGAGTCAAGTAGTTAAGCGATCGCATAGCAAAGGTTGCAGAACTAAAGATGCATTTCCCATACCTATCCATAGTCCTGGAATCCCTATTAGGAGGATGGATGGACAGTAGAAGAGGTTTCTGACATCTCTTTCTTGGTAGCTGCCGCCGCCGCCACCACCATGGCATCAACCGGAACTCCCTTAGTGAGGAACATCTTGTCTTGGGGGAGGTGATAAACTTGCTGGGCCTCCGAGGGACCGGTTCCATAGTATCAGGAGACTCCCACACTCTTCGAGCAACCAATTCCATTAGTTTGAAGGGCACAGTCACCCAGGAGGTGGAAGGTTGAGACCCAAAGGCCTTCAGGAACACCGACTCATCCTCAGTAGGGCTAGCGGACTGCCAGTCACCCCTCTGCTTAAGGACTTCCAGGATATCAGCAAAGGAGATACCCTCAGAGGGCGACCCCTCTGATTCCTCTAAGTTGGTGTCTAATGTCAAGGACTCCTGCGGGGAATCTAAACGCCTCCTCTTACAAAGTTTCTTCCTGGGAACCTCATCAGTGGGAGCTTCTGGTGAAGTCTCAGTAGAACAAGGGTTAGCCGATGGGGTTACCTGATGCCCCAGGTCTAGATGCTTCACAGGGACCTGCAATGTAGAGGCAGAAAGCAGCACTTTATGGGAGGAGGAGAAGGGACCTGATGAAGTGCGTCTTGGATGACATAACCCTCCTCATGCTCCAACCCGAGGAAGCCGCTGGTTCCAAAGAAGACTGTAACCTCCCCAGCGCAGAGACAGTGGGCTCCAAGCCAGAGGATGGAGCAGAGCTCATCCACGCCGATGCTCTGAGAGGAAGGGTCGGAACAGATGCATCGGTTTGACCCCCCCACCCCCCAGGACCGACCAGAGTGTCTGCTCCCAGACTCTTCCAATGGTACTGAAGAAGTCAGGGTTGATGCAGACGATGGCACTGGAACAGGCCTGGACTCCGAAGGTTCCACAATCATCAGATCCTCCTCCCCGGCTCCAAAAGCCCTGCTCGGCTCGCAGGAGTAGTCACAGCAGGTGCGATGGTCATACGCCCCGAAACTGGTTGGGTTGAGGCTGATAATTAAGCCAGTGCCAGGTTCTCGAGAAGCCTCTGCACCACCCGATCCACATCCACATAAAAAGGGGGTCCTCTAAGAATGAGTTGAAGGAACCGAAGAAGCCTCCGACTGAATAATAAGCAATCTCAAAGTTTCGGACACCGTCCAAGACCGGGGGACCAACTTCAAAACATTGGCTCGGTGCACGGCTCCGAAGACTGCAGAGCTGGCGACCGCATCTTCACAGTAAGGCTCAGAGCCGATGACTTGGGCTCCGAGGAAGCCTTAGAAGACTTCGACCCCTTTGATGACTTAGAGGTCTGGTCGGCCTTGTCCAAGGACTCCTGAAAATCTGGCTTCAATAACCCTCTATCCACCAACTTCCTTCTTCTCTCATGCAAAACCCTGCTACTAAAGGAAAGGCAGATAGGGCAATCCTCCTGGAGGTAAACTGGCCCCCAAGCAATAGACGTAATTCACATGGGTGTTCATGATGGACATTTTCTGCCCGCATTTTGGGCACTTTTTAAATCCCGATTTTTACTTGTCCTTTTGATAAGCCATACTAGGAGCAACACCACAGTAAACACTAATCTGAAGACAAAAACATTACCGTATAACAGCACACACAAAATACCGCAAACTCAGCTACTATAAAAAAACTCTTGAGTTGTCAGACCACTGAACAACCATCAAAAACTAAATCTAAAATCTAAATATGTCTAATTTTTAATATCTAATTATACTTCTATCTAATAAGCTAAGAACACATACTAGTAATATTAATACTATGTAAGCTCACGTTAAACAGGATAGGGATTAATAAACTAAGGGACGACCAAAGGCTTAAGAGCAGTCACTCTGAAAAGGATGAAATCTCATCAAACTCTGAAAAAAATTAAAGCAAACCAAGGTTAACTAGCCCAATAAGCAGTATAACTGTATAAAGAGTAATTCTATTGAGCTATAAAGCAGAAAAATTAGAAAAAATAGAAACATGTCACAAACTCCCCCGAGCATTTCGACGACCTCCGATCTGTTGCAGCGGCAAACTAGATCTGAGACAGGACAGAGCATCATGGGATATGGACCTGGCCTCGGGTTACTCTGAGATCTTCAGTTAACAAAAGCGGCCGACTTGGAGCCAATAGATCAGCTCCGAACCCATGTGTAAGAATTAAAGTACAGTTGAGTACACTTACCATAAATGTAGATGTTCGAATGCATTCACTGTTGCAGTCATTACATTTGAGTAATCCCGCTGGCAGGTTGCCCTCAGCCGGCCTGAATTCCAAAGTCTTGGGTCCTGCGTCAGCCGCTGTCGCCCCTTCCCTGACGTCAGGTTGTCAGGGGTATAAAAGAAGCAGCAGACGCCATTTTCTTCAATTTTTCGTGCCCCAGATGTCAGGTGCCCCTTTAAAAGGGTAGCCAAATTTTATATATACAAATCAATAAATGCACCAATATAAATTTTACCTTCATCTATAAGCAAATACACCACATAGGTTGTATAAATCAGAGAAGGAAAGATAAGATCCATAGAAAAAAGGGGATGGTGGGTGGGTAACCTGGACTGCAACAGTGAATACACTCGAACATCTACATTTATGGTAAGTGTACACAACTGTACTATGTTCTTCGTGTTTCACTGTTGCAGTCATTACATTTGGGTAGAGTCCCAAAGCTATCGTTGGGAGGCTGGAGCTAAACAGCAGTAGGGGCGGCTATGAGGCCCTGCAGAACTGCAGTGGCAAAGCCTGCCCTGGATTTAGAGTAGAATGGCAGATGATAATGCTTTGTAAAGGTGTGCACTGAACTCCAAGTAGCCGGCTCTAAAATGTCTCTGGTTGTTACTCCCCTGAGAAAGGCTGTTGAAGTGGCTGCAGCTCTGGTGGAATGTGGCCTAATGCCCTTAGGCACTGGCTTGCCATGATGTGAATGGCATAAACGAATGCAGTGGCCTATCCACTTTGAGATGGTCTGCTTTGAGATGGCCTTTCCTTGTGATCCTGCAGCATATGCCACTAGTTAATTGCTCTTTCTGAAAACTATGGTTCTGTCCAAGTAAAATCTAAGCTATCTTTGTACGTCCAATGAGTGCAGAATTCTCTCCCCCTTGTTCTGTGGATTTGGATAACAGGTTGGCAGATGAATAGTTTGGTTAAGAGCCACACTGGACACCACTTTAGGCATAAATGTTGGGTTTGTTTTCAAAGAGACCCTGTCTGGATAAAAAAATGATAAAAGGTTCCACAGCCATGAGCGCCTGTAGCTCTGAAACTAGTCTTACAGAAGTGATTGCTAAGAGCAAAGCTGTTTTCCAAGATAAAAACGTTATCAACAGTAGCAGCTGGCTCAAAAGGAGGCAGGGTGAGCTTTCCCAAGACATAGTTGAGGTCCCATGCAGGTATAGGTGATCTCCTTGGAGGCCTTAAATTTTTGGCTCCTCTGAGGTACTGCTTTAATAAAGGATGAGAAAAAATTGGTGGCTCTATTGTAATGAGCCAAAATGGCAGAGGCATAAATTTTAATTGATGAAAAGGATAGGCCTTTGTCCAGCATCTCAGTTAAGTATTGCAAAATCTGAGGAATATTTGGTACATTTGTATCAGTTCCTTGTGCCTGGTTTCAAGTACAGAATCTCTTCCATTTTCCAGCATAAGACTTTCTTGTACTAGGCCTTCTGGCTTCCAGAATGACATCCATCAGCTTTGCTGAGAGGTGTTTTTTGTATGACTACATTATCCGCCATGCTGCCAGGTTTAATGTCCTGAGTTGGCTGTGCAGGATCTGATTGTTTTGCTGGGACAGTAGACGAGGTAACTGAGGTAAGGTCCAAGCTGGGCAAGGAGACAAGTTCCTTAGGATTGGATATCAGTACTGGCAGGGCCAGTCTGGGGCAATCAGTATCATCTTTGGCTTCTCCTGTCTGACCTTTAGGAGTACCTTGGGGAGGAGAGGCAGTGGAGGGAAGGCATATACTGACAGGTTTTTCCAGCTGAAAGACAGGGCGTCCACTTTCATGCTTGTCTGTGATAAGTCCTTGTGCAGAATCTTTTTAGTTGGTAGTTGTGAGGGGAGGCAAATAGATCTATGTCCGGGCACCCCCATTTCCTTGTTATCATGCTGAAGACTTGTGGATCCAGCTGCCACTCGTGGGGATCCATGAGGTTTCTGCTTAGTTCATCTGCCATTTTCCTTTCCTGGCAGGAATTGTGCCTGCAAATGTACTTGGTAAGTCAAAGCTGTGTCCCACAATGTCATGGCTAGTCTGCAAAGGGGGTAAGAATGTGTGCCTCCCTGCTTGTTTATATACCACGACCATGGTGTTTGTCGGTCTTTATCAGTAGTTGTCCCGGATGAAGTAGGTCCTTGAAGGCTGTCAGGGCATTTTGAACAGCTAGCATCTCTTTTTGATTGATATGCAGATGCATTTGGTTTGAGGTCCATGTGCCCTGAATGCATTTTTCTGCCATGTGGGCCCCACAGGCATAATCTGATGCATCTGTTGTTAGCGTCTGCCTGGCTGGGGGTAATGTGAATGGCTGTCCCTTGTTCTGATGACAAGCCTTTGCCCACCATCGAAACTCCTGTTGCAGGCAGGGAATGAGAGTAATCATTGTTTCCAGGCTGTGGCAATGTTGAGTCCAAACACTTTTTAGGAACCATTGAAGTTTCCTCATATGCAGTCTTGCATATGGAATTAGTATGATGCAGGATGCCATGAAGCTCAAAGCCTGCAGAATTTTTCTTGCAGATAACTGGGCCTTTGTTGCCAACATTTTGAAATAGGTAGTCAGTTGCCTTAGTTTGTCTGGCGGGAGATAAACCATCTGGGCAGTTGTATTCAAGCTTGCACTCAGGAATGTTATATCTTGAGAGGGTACTAGTTTTGATTTATTTTCGTTGACTGTGTACCCTAGGCATGTTAGAAGTCTTTTCACAAACGCCAGATGTTGAAGAAGAATGTCCTTGTTCTCTGCTTGAATGAGACAGTCGTCCAAGTAAGGGTATATCTGTATTGTCTGCAGAATGCAATTACTGGTGCCAGGCACTTTGTAAAGACCCTGGGGCACATTAGATGAGCCAAAGGGCAGTGCAGAGAATTGGTAATGTATTGAACCAGCCTTGAATCTGAGGTGTCTTCTGCATGATTGTCTGATTGGAACACCCAAGTATGCCTCTTTTAGGTCTAAAGTCACAAGCCAAGCGTTCTTGCCCAGCATGGGCAGAAGCTGCTGCAAAGTCAAATTTTGAACTTTGGAATATCCAGGAATGTGCTCAGAATAGATAGGTCCAGTATCAGCCTCCATGCCTTGTCCTTTCAGGGTACCAAGAACAGTCTTTAGTAAAATCCTTGTCCCCGCTCTTGTTCTGGTACTTGCTGAATGGGCCCCATACCCATGAGGGATGAAACTTGTTTTTGTGCCTCTGCCCATTGATTCAGCTCCAATACTTTTGAGTATCCAGTGACATGGCCGACTCCACGTGGGAGTCGGTAGCGGCCTGCGACTCTAAAGTAGCACATGTCAGGGGCTGCGAAAGCGCCTCACTGAGAACCGGCGACTGGCTTAGGACAAGCTTCGTCGTCGGTTTTGGGCCTCGGTTGTTTTTCTCTATCCTTTTCTTTGCATTTTTTGTAAACTCTGGTAGTCGGATGGCTATCCAATGACATTTTAGGATAATTAAACCTGCTACCAAAATACTTTAAAGCAAAAGTATACCGACGCTTAATAGTGCGTTGGTTAAATCTAGCACAAAACCAGCAACCAGAAACGTTGTGATTAGGGCCTAGGCAAGGAATACAGTAAGAATGAAAATCCTTATGAGGTATTTGCTTTCCACAAGTAATACAATTATTAACTTTTTCCGACATCAGTCTGGAGCAAGAAAAAAAAAGTTTCCCCAAAGAGGTACTTAGCTTTATTGAAGACTTCGGTTCTGAAACTCAAACACGAAAATTTCAGGAGGCGGCCGACCAGCACTTGCGAACTGCTTCTGCTTTGGGCACTGCACAGTAAGAAAGACTGATGTAATGGTGTTGGCTGCATGTTTTATACCCCTGATGACCTGACGCCATGGAAGAGCGACAGTATCCGATGCAGAAATCCCAAGACTCTGGTATTCAGGCAGGCTGAGGGCTACCTGTAGGCAGATAACCCAAATGTGATGACTGCAACAGTGCAACACGAAGAGTGTATTCACTGTTGCAGTCATCACATTAGAGTTATCTGCTTGCAGTAGCCCTCAGTCAGCCTGATTATCAAAGTCTTGGGTCGGTTGCTGTTTCATCTTCCATGACGTCAGGTAGTCCAGGGGTATAAAGCATGCAGCCGATGCCATTACATCGGTTTTTCGTGCCCCAGATGTTAGTTGCCTCCCTAATGGGAAGCAATTAACTATATATATATATATATATATATATATATATATATATATATATATATACACACACACAAACATATATATATATATATATATATATATATATATATATATATATATATATATATATATATACGCAAGGGTATACCTCCAACAAAAAAGCAAATACACCAAAAAGCTTTTAAGCATAGTGAAGGAGAATAGAGGTATAGCCAAAAGAAGTCAGGGGGCTGGAGGGAGGGTAACCAGGACTGTAACAGTGAATATACTCGAACATCTGCATTAGTGTACACAACTGTATTATGTTCTTCGTGTTTCACTGCTGCAGTCATCACATTTGGGAAGATTCCCAAAGCTAAGGCTGGGAGGAGGAATTTAGATAGAATTAGGACCAGCTATAAGGCCCTGCAAGACTGCAGTGGCAAAACCAGCTCTGGATTTAGAGACAATAGGCAATGGTAATGCTTGGTGAAAGTATGTACAGAACTCCAGGTAGCAACTTCTAGGATGTCCCTGGCAGGGACACCTCTGAGAAAGGCTGTAGAGGTAGACGCAACCCTGGTTGAGTGTGATCTTATCCCCTGTGGGATAGGTTTTCCATGGTGCTTATAGCAGAAATGAATGCAATGGTCTATCCATTTAGAAATTGTTTGCTTTGAAATGGCCTTCCCCTCTGCAGCAAATGCCGCCAGCAGTTGTTCAGATTTCCTTTGAGGTTTAGTCCTGTCTAAGTAAAATCTAAGTTGTCTGTGCACATCTAAAGAGTGCAGTATCCATTCCCCTTTGTTCTTTGGATTAGAAAAAAAGGTTGGCAAATGAATGGACTGATTAAGAGCCACACTGGATACTACCTTGGGCATGAAAAAGGGACTGGTCCTGGGGGACACCCTGTCAGCATGAAAGATGATGAAAGGCTCCACTGCCATAAGGGCCTGTAATTCAGATACCCTTCTTGCTGAAGTGATTGCTAAAAGGAAGGCTGTTTTCCAAGAAACAAATTTTAACTCTGCACTTGCAGCTGGCTCAAAAGGAGGTAGAGTGAGTTTTTCCAATACAAAGTTAAGGTCCCAGGCTGGAGTTACGGCTCTCCTGGGTGGTCAGTTTTTGGCCCCACTGAGTAAGTGCTTGAGTAGTGGATGAGAGAAGAGGGGTGTGATTTTGCCTTGTAATGAGCTGAAATGGCTGAGGCATGAATTTTGATGGAGGAAAAAGAAAGGCCTTGTGAAGCATCTCAGTTAATTATTGAAGAATCTGAGGTAAATTGGGCCTTGCTGTGGCCATCCACTGAGTTTGGTTCCAGGAACAGAATCCTTTCCATTTTTTAGCATAAGATTTTATAGTACTAGGCCTCCTTGCCTCCAAAATGACATCCAACACTTGTTTGCTGAGGGACGGTAACGGAGAGGTCAAGTAATTAGCCAGGCTGCCAAGTTCAGGGTTTGAAGCTGAGGATGCAGAATCTGGCTCTCCTGCTGGGACAGCAGGGTAGGGGTCTGAGGCAGGTGCCATGGTGCCAGCAGTGACACACTGCGCAAGAGGAGGTACCCAGTGTTGGCATGGCCAGTCTAGTGCAATCAGTATCATCCTTGGCTTGTCCTGTTTGATCTTTAGTAAAACTTTGGAGAGGAGAGGCAGAGGAGAAAAGGCATAAACTGATACATTTTTCCAGTTGAAGGACAGGCATCCACTCTCCAAGCTTGTTTGTGGGGAGCCCTTGTGCAGAATTTGTCCAATTGGTAGTTCTGGGGGGAGGCAAACAGGTTTATATCTGAGCTCCCCCATTTGTTTATCAACATGATGAAAATGTTTGGTTCCAGTTTCCACTCATGTGGGTCCATGAGATTTCTGCTTAGCTCGTCTGCCAGTGTATTTAGATTTCCTGGCAGGAATTGAGCCTATAGATGCACTAGGTAGCTCAAGGCTGTGTTCCACAGAGCCATGGCTAGTCTGCAAAGGGGGTATGAATGGGTCCCCCCCTCTGCTTGTTGATGTACCACATACCAGTGATGTTTATCCGTCCTTACCATTAATTGCCCTGGAAGAATATGGTCCTTGAAGGTGGTCAGAGCATTCTAAACAGCTAACATTTCTTTTTTATTGATATGCAGGTGCATTTGACTTGGGTTCCATTTGCCCTGAATGCACTTCCCTGCCAGGTGAGCCCCCCCATGCATAGTCTGATGCGTCTGTTGTTAGGGTTTGGGCGGCAGGTAGAGTGAATGGTAGTCCCTTGTTTTGGTGGCAGGCCTCTGCCCACCAAAGGAAGTCTAACTGTAGGCAATGTAGGATAGGAATCCTTGCTTCCAGATCCTGAGAATGTTGACATCATAGACTTTTTAGATACCACTGTAGTCTTGCATATGGAATTAGGAGAAGGCAGGAGGCCATGAACCCCAAGGCTTGCAGTATTTGCCTTGCAGATAGCAGGGTTTTTGTGGCCATTAGTTTGAAGTAAGCTGTCAAAATGAATTTGTTTTTCTGGCGTGAGGAAAGCCATTTGGGAACTTGTGTTCAAGCTTGCTCCCTGGAATATAAGTTGTTGACAGGGTACAAGATGTGATTTATTTTCGTTTATGGTGTACCCCAGACAAGTTAGCACCTTTTGTACAAACGCCATATGATTCAAATGTATGTCCTAGCCTTCTGCCTGAATTAGACAATCATCCAGGTATGGGTATATTTGAATATTTCTTTGCCTGCAAAATGCAATGACTGGAGCTAGGCAGTTTGTGAATACCCTGAGCACAGTAGATAAGCCAAAGTGTAGTGCAGAGAACTGATGGTCCATGTAGCCTGCTTTGAAGAGTAGACATCTTCTGCAAGATTCCCTGATTGGGATGTGCAGGTTGGCTTCCTTTAAATCCAGTGTTGCCAACCAGGCATCCTTGCCTAGCATATGAAGCAACTGGTGAACAGTTAGCATCTTGAATTTTGGGATCACCAAAAAGGTGTTTCGGATAGAAAGGTCCAGGATAGTATGCCATGAGTTGTCTTTTCTGGGTACCAGGAAAAGTCTTGAGTAGAAAAGTACAGTTTTGTACCTACCATAAATGTAGATGTTCGAGGATCCACATTGCTGCAGTCCTAACTATTGGGGTAGTCCGCTGTCCAGTCGGCCCGAATACCAAAGTATATGGCTGACGTCGGTCAGGGCGCATTAGACTGACGTCAGTACGTCTGGGTACTAATGCGCATGACCGACGTCATATCCTCAGTCTTTTCTTGCCCCAGATGTCAGAAGACCCTGAAAAGATAAGGCCAAAAACCAAAAACTCCCAAAATACCTGCACCAAAAAATATATATACAATATATACACAATTAGCAGAATATAACCTCACCTACACAACCACCCCTAAACACAGAGGGGAAGGAGGGAGGGTAATTGGACTGCAGCAATGTGGATCCTCGAACATCTACATTTATGGTAGGTACAAAACTGTACTATGTTCTTCATTCCACATTGCTGCAGTCCTAACTATTGGGTAGAATCCCAAAGCAGAGGTAAGGGAGGCTGGCAAATCATAAGGAAGCAGGAACTGACAACATGCCTTGCAAAATAGCTGTGGCAAAACCAGCCCTAGACTTAGAGTAGAGAGGAAGGTGATAATGCTTAGAGAAAGTATGCACTGAACTCCAAGTAGCTGCCTCCAAAATATCCTTAGTTGCCACCCCTTAGAAATGCTGTGGAAGTGGCAGTAGCCCTAGTGGAATGAGGCCTAATCCCAGCTGGAATCTCCTTGCCATGATGGGAATAACAAAATGTAATGCAACACCCAATCCACCTAGAAATAGTTTGTTTTGACACAGGCTTGCCCTTTGAACTCAAAGCAAAAGAAACAAACAACTGCTGAGACTGCCTAAAATCCTTAGTCCTGCTCAAATAATAACGCAATAGCCTGTGTACATCTAAAGTGTGCAAAATCTTTTCCCCTTTATTTTGGGGATCTGCATAAAAGGTAGGCAAATGAATAGTTTGGTTTAAAGCCACACTAGAAACCACCTTAGGCATAAAGGAAGGATTAGTACGTAAAGATACCCTATCCTTATGAAAAATCAAAAGGCTCCACTGCCATAAGGGCCTGCAACTCAGAAACCCTTCTTGCAGAAGTAATGGCCAACAAAAAGCAGTCTTCCATGACAAGTATTTCAAGTCAGCAGTAGCCGAGGCTCAAAAGGTTGTAGAGTAAGTTTCTCCAACACAAAATTGAGATCCCAAGCAGGAGTAGGAGCTCTACGTGGGGTCTTATATTCTCTGCCCTCTAAGAAATTGCTTGAACAAAGGATGCGAAAACAATGGTGGGTCACAATCATAGTGAGCTGAAATTGCTGCAGCATGAATCTTAATGGAAGAGAAAGACAAACCTTTGTCCAGTAACTCAGTAAGATATTGAAGAGCCACACTCAAATTTGGCTCAGTAATCTCCAAATTGTTTGCTGCACTCCAAAACAAAAATCTCTTCCATTTTTCTGCGTACACTTTCCTTGTACTAGGTCTTCTGGCTTCCATAATCACATTTAAAACTTGTTGAGGAAGCTGAGACCTGCTGTCTTTCAAAACAGAATATGCCAGGCTGTTAGATGTAGAGAGTGAAGCTTGACATTGAGCAGATGACCGTCCCTCTGAGACAACAGGTGTGGAATCAAGGGTAAAGGCCATGGAGGCTTCCTTACCAGACTCCTCAGTAATGGGTACCAGTGCTGCCGAGGCCAATCTGGAGCTATTAAAATCATCCTTGGCTTGTCTTGTCTGACCTTTAGAAGCACCTTTGGAAGAAGAGGCAGAGGTGGAAAGGCATACACATGAAGATTTTTCCAACTGAAAGAAAGAGCATCCACTTTCCAAGCTGTGTGATGAAATCCCTTTGTGCAAAACTTTGGCAGCTGGTGGTTTAGTGGAGAAGCGAACAGATCTATGTCTGGAGTTCCCCATGACACTGTCAATTTTTGAAATACATGAAGATCCAGTTTCCACTCGTGGGGATCCATGATTTGTCTGCTTAATACATCTGCTAAGGAGTTCTGTGCTCCGGCAGAAACCTTGCCTGAAGAGTTAGTTGCAGACTGAGCGCAGTCTCCCATAAAATCATTGCTTGTCTGCACAATGGGTAAGAATGTGTTGCCCCTTGTTTGTTGATGTACCACATGACAGTTGTGTTGTCTGTTAGAATCAACACCTGCCCTGGAAGAAGTAACTCCTTGAAAGCAATTAATGCAAACTGAACTGCTAACATCTCTTTCATGTTGATATGTAGATGCTGTAGTCTGGCAGGCCACTTGTCTTGTATCCACTTTCCATTTAGATGAGCTCCCCAAGCAATATCTGAGGCATCTGTCGTTAGACTCTGACTTGCCTCTGGCCGGGTCACAGAGAGTCCCTTGTTTAGGTGACATTCCTGAGCCCACCACAAAAATTCCTTTTGAATGCAAGGTATTATTTGAATGAGTGTCCAAATCCTGGCAGTGCTGTGTCCACAGATTTTTGAGATACCATTGTAGCTTCCTCATATGCAGTTTGGCATTGGGAAGCACCAGAATACAAGATGCCATGAACCCTAAGGCTTGAAGGACTGTCCTTGCAGTCAGCCCGGACTGAAGAGATAGATGATGGAAGTAACTGGAAAGATTCTTTTGTTTGTCCGGGGTTAAAAAGGCCATCTGGGCTGCTGTATTCAGTCTCACACCCAGAAAGCACATGTCTTGAGAGGGTACTAGACTGGACTTTATTTCGTTCACAGAATACCCTAGGCATCTTAGCACTGCTATGACATATTCCAGATGCTGTAGAAGATCTTCTTTTCTTGAGCCAGAATCAGGCAGTCGTCCAAGTAAGGATAGATTTGGATTCCTTTTAGCCTGAAGTAAGCTATCACTGGAGCCAGAACCTTTGTGAATACTCTGGCAGTAGATAAGCCAAAGGGCAATGCAGAGAACTGATAATGAGAATTTCCAGCTCGAAACGCAGATACTTCCTGCAACTTAGTCTGATTGGCACATGAAGGTAAGCTTCCTTGAGATCTAAAGTTACCATCCAGTGATCTTTGCCCAGCAGAGGTAAAAGCTGTTGTAACGTCAACATTTTGAACTTGGGAATGTCCAGATAAGTGTTGAGGATAGATAAATCCAGAATTGGTCTCCACGTGTTCCCCTTCTTTGGTACCAGGAACAGGCGAGAATAAAATCCTAGGCCCCTTTCCGCACAGGAACTGACTGAATGGCCCCTATTTGGAGCAACAGAGAAATTTGCTTGTGAGCCTCTGTCCTTTGAAGAGGAGGAATGTCTGGCATGCCTTTGAAAGGAGGCAAGGTATGGAAATAAAACCTGTAACCGTGGTGAATAATATCCAGAACCCATCTGTCTTGGGTAATTAAATCCCAATTTTCTTTGAAAAGAGACAGCCTTCCTCCCAAAGGTGCTGCCAGGCGAGAATGTACTGGCAGCTGAAAAGGTAGGTCATTGGGTCTGCTTACGAAAGGACTGACCCCTGCCCTCACCAGAAGTCTGAGCAGGGGAACTCCTGTCCTAGGCCTAAAAGAACCCTGAGCTCTGCCCCTACCACGTCTAGACCTACCCCTAGACTGGGAATCATAAGCAGGATAAGTCCATCCCTTAGTAGGCCAATTTCTACTAAACTGGAGGCTGCACCTGCAGAAATTTTTAACAGTTTGCATAGACTTAGCCTTGTCCTCCATTTTCTTCAAAACTGCTTCCACAGGCGAACCAAACAACACATCAGACTGTAAAGGAGCATCCAAAATCCTTGTCTTAACATGCTCAGCTAAATTCTGATCTCTCAGCCAGGCGTGCCTACGAAGAACAGAACCAGTGGCAGCCACCCTGGAGGAGGCCTGCACAGCATCAAAACCACACTGCAAGGAATGTTTACCCACCTGTTCAGACACATGAACTAAATCCTGCAACTCTTTACACTCAATACCTTCAGCCAGAGCATCCACCTTAGATTTCAACTGTGAAAGAAGATAATTCTGATATTTTAACATGTGAAACTGACAATTCAACGCCCTCATGGCTAAAGTGGAAGAAGTATACACTTTCTTTCCCCATCTATCCAAAGCCCTTGCCTCTTTATCAGGAGGGACAGGATTTTTAACAACTGAGGCCTTCACACCTTTAGGCCCCTGAGAGACAGTTTCTGGGTCTGCCCTAGGACTCTTAAAAGATACTTATGAGCTTCAGGCACCCTATAATACCTATCCGGTTTAACTGGGGCAGGAGGCAAAGAATCAGGATTCAGGGAAGCCTCTGCAAACACATCTTCCACCACATTCAAAACAGGAGGTATAGCTAAAGGCCTATGCTGGGGTAAAACAAGAATTCCCTAAGCCTTTTCCTGGAATCAGAGAAATCTTGACCTTCCCATTTAAAATGCTCCCTCATGGAATGCAGAGTCTCTGAAAATGAAAAATCCTCAGGAGGAGAAGCAGAAGGAGTAGAATCATCCACATCAGAATCAGAATAAGGAGGGTACTCCTGCAAGTCTTCAGCCGAAGACTCCGAAGCCTCCGAGCATTGCTCAAAACTCTCAAACTCAGGTTCCACCCTAGGCCTCTTATCAGGAGGGGGCATAGAACCCCTAATCATAGTAATCAAATCCTCTGCCATTTTAAGCATATGTTTCTTAGGCAAAGATCCTGAAGTACTAGGAGAAACCCCCACAGAAGCTAAACTTGGCCTGCCCTCAAAGAAGCCTTGGAAACTGAAGGGAGGCTCTAACCACCTTAGGAAGAGAGGGAAGAACAGCCACCTGAGAAGCCCCCTCAGCCTGGCCTACTTCCTGAGAGGATACATCCTGTAACAGTAAAGTCTCTCCCTGAGACTCCAAAGAGACACCTGGCAAAACCTCCGGCTCCACTGAGCCTTCCAAAGAACCGACGCCTGGGACTGTCGGTTCCTCCACCCTAGGCTTTGCTGCTTTATCTTTGCGCTTTTTAGCGAAGCCGGGCCGGAGCATCCGGCGGCATTTTATAATTACAACGCTTCCCAAACACTAACCTGGCACAGTCTAACCTTCTCTTAATAGTGCGTTTGTTAAATCTAGCACAAGAGCGGCATCCAACAACGCCGTGCTCAGGCCCTAAACAAGGTATACACAAAGTATGGTAATCCCTATGAGGTATCTGTTTCCCACAAGAAATACAGTTATTCACTTTTTCTGACATCCGGTTAAATACTGAGGCAAGAAAAAACCAAAATATTCCCAACGGGTACTTAGCCAACTTTGATTCGGTCTGAAACTCTGACTTCAGAAACTTTCAGAACGCCAACCTGCACTCGCAAAATTGCTTCTGCATCGGACCATGCGGCAAAAAAGACTGAGGATATGACGTCGGTCATGCGCATTAGTACCCTGACGTACTGACGTCAGTCTAATGCGCCCTGACCGACGTCAGCCATATACTTTGGTATTCGGGCCGACTGGACAGCGGACTACCCCAATAGTTAGGACTGCAGCAATGTGGAATGAAGAACATCCTTGTTCCTTTTCCTCTTCTGGTACAGGTTGAATAGCCCTTATGCTTAAGAGAGAGAGTACTTGCTTATGAGCCTCTGCCCACTGATTTCGGGGTAGATCTGGCCAACCGTTTGGGGTTGGTAACGTGTGGAAGTGAAATATGTATCCTTGAGAAACTATATTTAAAGCCCATTTGTCCTGGGCAATTAGTTCCCAGTTTTTTGTCTGCAGAGCAATCTTTCCCCCTAAAGGAGCAGTCAGTTGAGAAAGGCTTAGAGGTTTTAAAGTTAAGTCATTGAGACAGTTTACCATAGGGGGAGGGGGGGGGGGAGTCTTACTACTCCCTGATTTGGAAGTGGGAGCCCCCCACTGCTTAGTCCTGTGCGTACCTTGGGACTGAAGCCTGGGTGTTCTGCTGGTTCTGGGTTTGGGCTGAGAAGGCCTGGAAGAGGCAGGAAAGGACCAATTCTTAGAGGCTGTACCTGTAGGAAATTTTTAACAGTTTGCATAGATTTAGCTTTTTCCTCCAGCTTTTCAAGTACTTCTGCTTTGTTGCCAAACAGGTGGCCCTGATTTAAGGGAGCATCCAGCAATTTAGCTTTAACATGATCTGACAAAGATTGCTCCTTAAGCCAAGCATGCCTTCTAAGTACAGACCCAGTGACAGCAGCCCTGCAAAATGCTTCTAGTAAATCAAAACCACATTGCTAAGTATGTTTTCCAACTTGCTCAGCAGAATGCATTAAATCCTGTAAATTCTTATTTTCAGCAGTCAGGAATCAACATAATTTTCTATTTAAGCAATCCAATAATATGCTGCTGATACTTTAACATATGAAACTGGCAGTTTAAGGCCCTAATGGCCAAGGTTGCAGAAGTGTATACCTTCTTACCCCATCTATCCAGCGCCCTGGAAAATCTATCAGAGGGGGTAGGGTTTTTGGCAGTAGTAGCCTTAATGCCCTTGGCTCCATGTGAAATGGTCTCAGAATCTGCAGTAGGATTTTTAAAAAGGAACTTATGAGAGTCAGGAACCCTGTAATATCAATCAGGTTTTCTGGGAGCAGGAGGTAAAATGTCAGTGGCCAAGCTAGATTCCGAAAAGGCATCATCAACAATGTTCAGTACAGGGGGGATAGCTAAAGGCCTGTGTTGGGGCAGGAGTAAGAAATCCCTAAGCTTCTTTTTAGAATCAGAGTAATCCTGGCTTTCCCAGCGAAAATGCTCCCCAAGAGTATGCAAGGTTTCACCAAAAAAAATCCTCTGCAGTGGAAGCAGAGGGAATAGAGTCCCCTGCATCAGAATCCTCATAGGTAGATCCTCATAGGTAGATAAGGGTAAATCTTGGTCATCAGAGGAAACAGAAATTTCAGAATCCTGATCAGAAGTAGCAAAGGCAAATTCAGTCCTAGGTCTCTTAGAGGGGGAAGGTTGGCTTCCCCTGATTAAAGTAATAAGGTCTTCAGCCATTCTTATCATTTGTTTTTTTTTTAGGCATAGAGGCCTGACCATGCGGTCTGGGCGTTAGTTTTCTAGGCATGGTTCGAGTTTTAGGCCTTGAAGAAGTTGATGGCGTCAGTTTAATATGCAAGTCAGTAGGCCTTAATACACCCTCAGAAGCCAGTGCCTGCACAGTGGCTCTGGACCCATCCAAAGTAGCGACATCCGCAGGTTCCAAAGTTGAAGCATCTCGCGGCATACCGGACTCCGAATGGGTCTCAGTAGAGGCCTGCGAATCTGAAGTAGCAGGTATCAGGGGCTGCAAAAGCACCTCACTGAGTACCGGTGAACTGGCGACTAATTTAGAAGAGTCGTCAGCAGCTTTGGACCTAGGCGGCCTGTCTTTATCTTTGCATTTTTTCGGGATGTCAGTAGTCGGGTGGCTTAGACTTACCTGGATAACTGAACCGAGTTCCAAAATATTTAGAAGCGTAAATATACAGACAACGAAGAGTTCATTGTTTAAATAAGGCACAAAACCAACAGCGAGGTACGTCGTGGTCAGGGCCTAGGCAAGGAATACAGTACGAATGAAAATCTTTATGCGGTATTTGCTTTCCATAAGAAATACAATTACTGACTTTTACTGACATCAGTTTAGAGCAAGAAAAAGTTGCCCCAACAGGGTACTTAGCTGCAGTTAAAGACTTCTGTTCTGAAACTGAAAAACGAAAATTTCAGGAGTCGGGTGACCGGCACTTGCGAACTGCTTTTGCTTTGGGCACAGCACGGCAAGAAAGACTGATGTAATGGCGTCAGCTGCATGCTTTATACCCTTGACTACCTGACGTCATGAAAGATGAGACAGCAACCGACACAGGACCCAAGATTTTGATAATCAGGCCGAATGAGGGCTACTGCACGCACATAACTCTAATGTGATGACTGCAACAGTGAAACACGAAGAACATCCAAAGCCAACCAGTAATACAACAAGGGTGGATACCATCAAACTCTATACAGAATAAGTGGGATGGTGAGTGGGTACTGCCACTGAGGCAGTGTAAAATTCGAACATCCAGAGTTAGGACTAGGACTTGTGCAACTGTACTTCATTCATCATTCTCACTGCCTCAGAGGCATATGGGTAGATTACCAAGGCTTACCCTACCTTGTCGGAGGAAGGAAAAGGATCCAGGAGCCCCATGAGAATGGTTCTTATAAAGCCTGACGTGAAACTTGAGAAAGAATCCAATTTTTAATACTTTGTGAAGGTATGAACAGGGGACCAATTTTCTGCCTCTAGAATGCTTTCAGAGTCCAGTCTTTCACAACATGACACAGAAGAGAGCAAGGTTCTGGTAGAATGTGCCTTAACCTTGCCTGGAACAAATTTACCATGGTGGGAGTATCAACAAACAATGGCAGAAGACAACCAATGAGCAATCATTTTTTTAGAGACAGGTTGACCATTCTTAGCTCAAAATAGGAACAGCTATGCAGCTTCCACGAAGAGCATAGATCTATCAAGGTAGCACCTCGGCTGTGTATGCACAATCAAGATATGCAGAGTCTTCTCACTTGTTTTTAGGTTCCAAAAAGGGGGGGGGGGGGATTTATGGCTTGACATATGGTACCATTCAAAAAATTTGTGGCAAGAAAGCAGCATTAGTGTGTAAAATAACCTGTCCTTGTGGAAAAGCAGATTAAGGTTGGTCCACCATGATAGTTTGTGACGCAGACAGAAAATATAAACTATGTTCCTATACAGTAAATAGGGCTTAACTGCATAAAATAAAGTGTAAACAATTTATATTGTGCTAACCCTTGTTTTACAATCTGCACAGTGTTGTAAACAGCACACAGCCCAAGTAAAATTCACGCATCCTAATAGTGACAAAAAAATGAAATATATGCCCCTTAGGCTTCCCCTAATTGGAAGGGCTTAGCTAATCCCCTATTAGAGGCAGAGAATGGGATTCTCAACTCCGGAAAGCTGTGAGAGTAGGTGTCTGTGCAGGTATAGAATTCCATATGCCATTAAGGCAGTGTGAATGGGGAACATATGCTGAAACACTATCACAAACACCTGAACTAAGCATGATCCCTGACGATACCAAAGTGAGCACTTACTTACAAAAGTACAGCAAAATGTATCTTGCAAAACTAGGGTCAGTGGAGACCTCTGGCATTTTATAAAAAAAACTCTACATCCCAGTGCTTGCGATTAATTTGAGAAATGGAACCACCCTCAGAAATATTTAATTTACATTTCTGGAGATCCTTAAAAGGCTCCTTTGATTTCTCTTTGCTAAATGACTATCCTTTTAGTTTTATTTTGACCTCCAACTTCCTGTTATCCATCTTTAATGAAAATGGCTTACAGATAAAAAAAAAGCTACAACTACAAAAACTTGTGGTAAAAATGGCTGGCAAAAGCTTACCGCAATTAAAAAATCTTTTTGAGTTGGACTGACTGTCTCTGTAGAAAAATAAATAAAGCAATAGCTGCCGCACAGATGAAAATACTCCAATGCTGATGTGAGGTATGAAGCACTAAAGAAGGCCTGAAGAAATGAAGTGGGATCATAACAAAGCTGGCTACAAATGAGTGCATCGATGATGGTTCGGTGGATTACTAGCATTGACAGGATATTGTTTTCATAGACAATGCAGTGCTGCAGTGAATCTGACTGATGAGACGTATGTATAGTGATCAAAACAAATGTTATGGATTACAAAAACAAGTCTCCTCAGAGAAGACAGGAATCAATCAGCAGTCACTGTACTCCAAGGAAAAACTCCTAAGGACACTAGTGACAAACATGTCCTTAAGGCACCAGCAGTCTTGTGGCATACCCACCTGACGGTGATTCTGAATAGAACTTTTTTCATGTGTGTACTATTGTTAGAAGATAGTAACACCCTATAATTGGTCCTAATAATGTACAACCTTGTTTGATTATCAGTACTAAATATGGCCTAGCTGAATCCACATTTAACCTCTTTAAGCCTCTACACTGGTTACATGCCTGAAGCCTAAAAAAACTGCCACTGTTGTCATTACACAAGGATGCCTCAGCCACAGACCCTGCTAACTAGAGACCCATAAGTCTTACTAGCCTCATAAGTAAAGCTATGAGTGTGTATTATCTTAGACCTTATTTATCTGGACACTGAAACTCTCAATTCTAGACCCTGCCTCATCAATTTGGAATAGCGTTTTTGGGTAGGCTTGTAATAGTCTGCAGACTGATTACCTAGTACTTGCCCATAAGATTCAGTACTCCACCAAAAATTATGGTTAAAACCATCACCTGATACAAAAGCAATTCACAAGCAACTCCAACAATCTAAACAGATACTTTTAAGGACAATATAATGATGGTCTTCTAAAGCACTAAATTTTAAACTGCAATGTTAAAAGAAACTTACAAAGAAAATGTTTCAAATTCTGAGTATACAACTGTGCTGCTGGAACAATGACACTGACTATACACCCCTGGTACTGGTGAGCTACAAGCAAGGAGGGAGGATCATGCTATCAGTGCCACCTCTCATTCCTCAAGGGGAGGCACAGCAGGTTTGTGTTCATGACTAAACTTCATTGCATTAGTGATCAATATGCAAACAAGATCAGTTAGTGTCGAGCTGAGAGAGAAACAGTGACTACCAAAACTCGCTGCCACCCCACACACCCCTACTTAAGGACAGTAAATGAAACCATGGGAGAAAACTTGTGGTCAAATTGCACGCATAGAATGCGGCACACTCTAGCACCCGCCCCCAAAATGAATTAGGGATAGATTATCTCCATCCTGTTCACTCATGATCTCCTTGACTGCTACAGTGATGTTCCTCTTTTCCCCAATTAAGTGGCAGAGGAATTTAAAAGGAACTGAAGGTCAGCAGTGGTGGCAGAGGGACAAAAGATTAAAGACCAAGCAAACAGAGCTGTGACTTTAAACAAGTAAAACAAAGAAATGTACCTGAAATTGGCTGTTTAGACAGGAAGGTCTGGTTTCAAAGGGGTAAACAATACATTCAGTGCAGTATAATGGAAATAAAGTGGAAGCTGTCAGCTAAATACTGTCAACAGGGTAAGTCGGACACCACTATGCAGCTTGCATTGGTTGGGCAGACCCCCAGATCCTGCTACCTCCAAAACAAGCCCATTAGTACAAAAATGAAAATGTATGCAAAATTAATTAAAAAGCTATTTTAAATAAGAAATTCAACTTCTCAGATGCATACTGCTTTATTAGTACTCTTGCTGCCACATTCTGAAGAATAGAAGAATCAATTCAGTTAAATAAGAGTACTTTAAGACAAAAAATACAAGACAGTATACAAAATAGCTTAACAACTGGAGTTAGCAGACATTTCCCTTCATCAGTTTGTCTCTATGCACCAATCCCCTTGTTAAAACGTATTTTCATCTTCCTTGCAGATCCTACTTCTGACTTTTACACTGCTGTTTCTTACCTCCCAGCCAATACTTCGATTTAGTGCCCAGATTGTCATTCACCTAATATTCCCCATGGTTCCTCATCAGTTTTCTTGCATATAATCATTTGCCGGACGGGTCCCCCCCAGAGTTCATTAGGTGAAGCAGTGAGACAGCAGAAGGCATCACCCAGCAGTAGCAGTTAGAACTCTAAACAGTGTCAAATGTGAGTGATGTCAACACACACCAGATGCTGATATCTATCCCCTCGCAGTAAAACGTAGGCTGAACACACCTTTTGGGCAATCCCTCTAAGGGGTGGGAGGGGGGGTACATGAGTCACAATTGGCTCACTCGTCTTCCTTAAGATGGGACTGCTGGTACCTGGTCATGTCATACCCCTAAGTTTGTTCCTGAACTCATGCCGCCAGTAACACACAGACTCGCTGCTTATGATCCAAGATGGCCACTAAAATAAAAGTATAAAATTCTAATGAAATATTGTGACAAAAGACTATGCCTTTACAGCAATAAATATCATTTTACAACACTAATATAATACAAGTCCATATATACCTGATTAAATTGCTGCTGTAGAACATTGACTTTGTCTAACAAAAGTCTCTGGTCCTGATGGAACTGCTTTATAGTTTCTTTCATATTTTCATTTTCTGTCTCCAGAACCTATAAAATGTCAGGATTTATAAGAAAAGTGACTTGGTAGAATTAAATTAACACAGTTTCAGTAACAGAGTCACTTGCACTATAATATAATTCAGCAATATGATACAGTGGATGAGAAATCAAGTCAAGACAGAACAATTAATGTTATTTTAATGAATTTCAGTGGAACATTTGGCATTTCTTTTAATAATCATAAATATCCATAAAACTACTGAGTCCAGCAATGCCAGATCACAAACTAAATATCTTCATCAGTAATACATCAACAAGAAAACATTCTAACTCAGTTTGAGGAACAGAACTGATTCATGGCATCATCTCCTCAATGTGAAAACCCATCTAGCAAAAACTGAAACCTTTTCCCCCAATTTTTGTTGTGTGGTTTCTCCTCAAATACATGCCACTCAGTGAAATTCCTTAACTTGTATGTTAAAAAAGTTAAAGCATGCTGATTCAAAATTTGTGATTGGCATTGCAACAGGCACTAGATATATAGGCAATGGACGGCTGCTGCTGCATTATCAATAAAACACATTACCCACACCACTCATCTTATGTGTGTCTAGATATACATACATGTATTTTATATTGCACGCACACACCCACACCTGTTGATCCATCAAAATATAATGTTGAGTACAAAAAAGGGAATTTTTAGAACATGTCAGGCCAATGATCCCCAAGGAAGTATATTTTTTAGCCTCTGGGTATACAGAAGTCTATGGAGAGGAGTTTTAGGGGAGTTATGAGAGCAGTGAGGGGTGTCCCTGGAAGCTGAAGTTCCAAAATCTTCTCTGAAGTCTGCAAGGTTTAAAAGTTGGTATAGTATACGTTCGTGACACTGGTGGAGTTACTGGAACTACCCTCCTCCTGGCTACAAAACTGAAAAGATTGATGTTTTGTGACTGATACTTACAAGTACTTATGGAACAAGAAAGTACAGTTGTGTAACTTACCATAAATGTAGATGTTCGAGTGTATTCAGTGTTGCAGTCATCACACTTCGGTTATCTGCCTGCAGGTAGCCCACAGTTGGCCCGAATACCAGAGTCTTAGAATTTCTGCATCGGATGCTGTCTCTTCTTCCATGACATCAGGGGTATAAAAACAGGCAGCCGATGCCATTACACCAGTTTTTCTTGCCCTAAATGTCAGGAGCCCCCAAATAGGGAGCTAGTATATGGTGGGGAAAACACCACCAGTAAAAAGTAAATACCAATACCAGTAGGAATAGCCATAGTGGGGAGAGATAAAGAGACAGAGAAGACCAGGGGGCTGGAGGGAGGGAAACCAGGACTGCAAAAGTGAATACACTCTTTACGGTAAGTGTACACAACTATACTATATTCTTCGTGTTTCACTGTTGCACTCATCACACTTGGGTTGATTCCCAAAGCTGAGGAAAGGTGGAGGCAGTCAAGAAGAGTTAGGGCTGGCTAGCAGGCTTTGCAAGACTGCTGTAGCAAATCCTGCCCTGGAGTTGGAAAAGATAGGCAAGTGGTAATGCTTGGTAAAGGTGTGTACAGAACTCCAGGTTGCAGCTTCTAGAATGTCCCTGGTAGGGACTGCCCTGAGAAATGCTGTAGAGGTAGAAGTAGCCCTAGTGGAATGCGTTCCGACTCCCTGAGGGGTCAGTTTTCCATGGTGCTTGTAACAGAAATGGATGCAGTGTGCTATCCATTTCAAAATGGTTTGTTTTGAAATGGCCTTGCCCTCTGCCCCAGTTGCAAAGCTGACTAGCAGCTGGTCAGATTTTCTAAAAGGCTTAGTCCTATCAAGGTAGAACCTGAGATGTCTGTGCACATCCAAAGAGTGCAGGATCCTTTCCCCTTGATGGTTAGGGAAGAAGGTTGGCAAATGGATGGATTGGTTTAGAGCCACACTGGACACTACCTTAGGCATAAAGGAAGCGTTAGTCCTGAAGGAAACCTGGTCAACATGGAAAATAATAAAGGGTTCCACAGCCATCAGAGCCTGTAACTCAGACACTCTTCTAGCTGAAGTGATGGCTAGAGGCAAGGCTGTTTTCCAAGAAAGGAATTTTAACTCTGCTGAAGCAGCAGGTTCAAATAGAGGAAGCGTGAGCTTTTCGAGTACACAGTTAAGGTCCCAAGCAGGGGGGGGGGGGTGCTCTGCTTGGGAGCCTTCAGTCATTAGCCTCTCTCAGGAACTGTTTGATGAGAGGGTGAGAGAACAGAGGTGGTTCAGTATTGGAATGAGACGAAATGGCAGAGGCACCAATCTTAATGGAGGAGAAGGATAGGCCTCTGTGGAGTAGCTCTGCTAGGTAATTCAGGATTAGAGGTAAGGAGGGCGCTGCTGTGTCCCTTCCCTTTAGACTGAATCCAAGAACAGTATCTTTTCCATTTTTCAGCATAGGATTTCCTAGTATTAGGCCTTCTGGCTTCAGGAATGACATCCAGCACCTGTTTGCTTAGGGTGCTGGTGGAGTATTCAAGGAATAGGCCAGGTTGCAAGATTTAGGGTTTGCAATTGTGGATGCAAAATCTATCCCTCCTGCTGTGACAGCAGGGTAGGAGTCTGCTGTAGCTGCCAGGGTGGCACTGTTGTCAGGCTGCGCAGGAGTGGGTACCAGTGCTGGCATGGCCAGTCCGAGGCAATCAGAATTGTCCTTGGCCTGTCTTGTTTTATCTTGAGTAGTACTCGAGAGAAAGGGCAGAGGGGGAAAGGCACAGACTGAGAGGGTTTTTCCATTGAAAGGATAGGGCATCCACCCTCCAGGCCCTGCTGTGAGGCTTCCTGGTGCAGAATTTGCTTAACTGATGGTTGTTGGAGTAGGCAAAGAGATCCACCTCTGGGGTCCCCTACCTCTGGATCAGAAGGTTGAAGGTGCTGGGTTCCAATTTCCACTCATGTGGATCTAGGAGATTTCTGCTTAAGTCGTCTGCCAGTGAATTTTGTTTGCCTAGCAGGAATTGAGCTTGTAGATGGACTTGGTTGTCCAAGCTCGTGTTCCACAGGGCCATGACTAACCTGCAGAGTGGGTAGGAATGGGTTCCCCACTGCTTGTTTATGTACCATAACTGTGGTGTTGTCTGTTTTTATCAGCAGTTGTCCTGGATGGATTAGATATCTAAAAGCTGTCAGAGCATTCTGTACAGCTAGTATCTCTTTTTGATTGATGTGCAGGAGAATTTGCCTTGGGCTCCAGTGGACCTGAATGCATTCGCCCATGTGAGCCCCCCCACGCATAGTTTGATGCATCTGTGGTCAGGGTTTGGGCGGCATGGAGTTGAGTAAAATGCAGTCCCTTGTTGTGGTTGCATGCTTCTGCCCACCAAAGGAACTCTGCCCTTAGATAAGGAATGACTATTTCCAGGTCCTGAGAATGCTGGCACCAAAGACAAGTACCACTGGAGTTTCCTCATATGCAGTCTTGCATATGGAATTGGTAGAATACATGAGGCCATGAACCCTAGGGCTTGCAGTATTTTTCTTGCAGATAGCTGGGTTCTGGTGGCCATTTGTTTGAAGTAGTCCGTCAGATAGACCTGTTTTTCTGAAGTGAGAAACGCCATCTGGGAAGTTGTGTCCAAGCTTGTTCCCATGAATACAGTTTTTTGACTGGGTACCAGTTGTGATTTCTTTTCGTTGATGGAGTACCCCAATGAGGTGAGAAAACTTTTTACAAATGCCAGGTGCTGAAGCAGCAATTTCCGACTGTCCGCCTGAATCAGGCAGTCATCCAAGTATGGGTAAATTTGGATATTTCTCAACCTGCAGTATGCAATGGCTGGAGCCAGGCATTTTGTGAATACTCTGTGTGGAGTAGATAAGCCAAAGGGAAGTGCATAGAATTGATAATGTAAAGATCCTGCCCTGAAAAGTACAGTTTTGTACCTACCATAAATGTAGATGTTCGAGTGCTAATACAGCTGCAGTAATCACAGATGGGTTTTCTGCCGTAAGGCGGGTCCTCGGTCGGCCGAATTCCAAAGTCTAGGTCCGGCGTCGGTTGCTGTCGCTTTCTTTCCTGACATCAGTGAAGCAGGGGTATATAAGACACAGCCGACGCCATTTTCTTCAGTCTTTTTTGCCGCGCGGTGCCCGAAGCAGAAGCAGTTCGCAAGTGCCGGTCGGCCAGCTCCTGAATTCTGAAAATTGGAAACCAAAGTCTTCATTAAAGCTAAGTACCCCGTTGGGGAAACTTTTCTTGCCTCAGACCGATGTCAGAAAAAGTTAACAATTGTATTTCTTGTGGGAAGCAAATACCGCATAAGGATTTCCATTCCCTCTGCATACCTTGTTTAGGCCCAGACCACGACGTCTCGGGCTGTCGCTTTTGCGCTACTTTCAATAAACGCACTATTCAGCATCGGTGAGTTAAGCAACACTTTTTGGTAAAGCCTTTGATTATAAAATGTCGGAGACTCCGACTACCGTTTTGTCCAAAAAACGCAAGGACAAGGACCGACACGCGAGGTCCGCGGTCCCCACCGACACCACGCCAAAACCGGCTACACGTGGTCCGGTTCTCAGCGAGACGCCTATGCAGTCCCTGACTACCGAAGACACTTCTTTGGCGGTGTCTTCTGTAACCGAGACCGCAGGTACTTCGGCCTATACCCAGACAACAACCACCGAAGCCACTGTGAGTGTTGAGCCTCCTAATGTGGACAGGTCCACTTCCACCCATGGTGTCTTTAGACCCTCATCTTCCTTTTCCATTAAGGCCTTTACTAAGTCCAAATCAGCCAGGCATCCCAAGAGACCTGTTGCACAGGGCCCATCTCCAGGCCCTATTCCTAAAAAGCAGATGCTTAAAATGGCTGAGGATTTAATTACTCTTATCAGGGGTCCCCAACCCCCTCCAGACAAGAGACCCAGAGTGGAGGAAGATACTCCCTCTTCTGATCAGGGCTCCATTTTTTCAGAACATTCTGATATAGAGGAACACTCTTACTCCCCTTTTGAAGATTCTGATGCAGAGCAGTCCATTCCTTCTGTATCTCCTCCTGAGGATTTTTCTTTTGGGGAAACCTTGCACACCTTGAGGGAACACTTCCATTGGGAAGGCCAAGACTTTTCTGATTCCAAGAAAAGACTTGGGGAATTTCTTTTGTTACCTCAACACAGACCTCTGGCGATACCTCCTGTCTTGGACATACTTGATGATGTTTATTCGGAGGCTTGCCTTAATCCGGATTCCCTGCCTCCTGCCTCAGTCAAGCCTGATAGGTACTACAGAGTTCCTAACTCTCACCAATTTCTTTACAAAAGCCATAATGCTGACCCTGAAACCATTTCTCAAGGCCCCAAGGGAATGAAGGCCTCTACTGCTAAGAATCCACTACTTTCCGAAAGAGAGTCAAGATCCTTAGAAAGGTGGGGAAAAAGGTATATACCTCGGCCATCCTAGCCATGAGGGCCTTAAATTGTCAGTTTCATATGCTTAAATATCAGCAGTTTCTGTTATCGCAATTAAGAAATAAAATGTCTCAACCTGAACAACCAGATTTGAAGGAGTTGCAGGATATGATGCATAGTGCAGAACAAGTGGGTAAACACACCTTACAATGTGGCTATGATGCCCTAGAGGCCTCAAGTAGAGCTGCTGTTACAGGATCAGTCATTGCCCTGAAACATAGATATTTCCTGCAAGACTCCTTTATGGGGATGTACAGAGAACCTTCTTTTAAGTCTAGGGTGACAAACCAGGCATCCTTGGCTAGCATTGGGAGAAGCTGTTGCAGGGTAAGCATCTTGAATTTTGGGACCACCAGGAAGGTGTTGAGAATTGAAAGATCCAGGATTGGGTGCCAAGATCCCCCTTTCCTGGGTACCAGAAATAGTCTGGAGTAGAAACCCTGACCACTTTTTTCTACTGGAACAGGCTAAATAGCTCTGATATTGAGCAGGGAAAGTACTTGATGTTGAGCCTCTGCCCACGGAGGAAGGTCTAGAAACCCACTTGGGGTTGGCAGTGAATGGAAATAAAATTTGTACCCCTGGGATACAATGTTGAGGACCCATCGGTCCTGGGTGATGGACATCCAGTTTTTTGCATGAAGGGCAAGTTTTCCTCCTAGGGGCATAAGCAATTGGGCAGGGCTGGGAAGTAGAGTAGAGAAGACATTTTAAACTTTTTCCATAGGGAGGTGGCTTACCACTCCCTGTTTTAGTGGTGGGGGCAATCCATTGCTTAAGATCTCTGCATACCCTGAGACTGTAGTCTGGGTGCTCTGTTTCCCCTGGGTCTTGTTTGGGATGACCTGGAGGGGGCCGGAGAGGCCCAGTGTTTTGACAAGCAATGCCTACTGAATCTAGGTGGTTGCACTTGTAAGAATTCTTAAACAGTATGCATAGATTTAGCTTTTTCTTCCATCTTTTTAAGAACAACTTCTGCTTTGGTGCCAAACAAACAGTCCTTATTTAAAGGAGTGTCTAGTAATTTGGATTTGACATGATCTGGCAAGGTCTGCTCCTTCAGCCAAGCATGTCTTCTCAGTAGAGAGGCAGTGACTGCAGCCCTGCAGGATGCTTCTATGGCATCAAAGCCATACTGCAAAGTATGCTTAGTAACTTGGTTTGCAGAAAGCATAAGCTCTTGCAAATCTTTATTTTCTGCACAATCTGGAAATATTACTATTTTTGTTTATTTAGTTCCATAATATGTTGCTGGTATTTCAGCATGTAAAACTGGCAATTCAATGCCCTGATTGTAAGAGTTGCAGAGGTATATATATCTTCTTACCCCATCTGTCTAAAGCTCTGGAATCCCTGTCCGAAGGGGTAGGATTTTTGGCTGGTAGATCCCTGGGAAATGATCTCTGGATCAGCAACAGGATTCTTGAAAAGAAACTTGTGGGAATCAGGCACTCTGTAGTACCTGTCAGATTTCCTAAGGACCAGAGGTAAGGTGTCAGGAGTAAGACTGGATTCCATGAAAACACCATCTACAACATCCAGGACAGGGGGTATAGCTAAAGGCCTGTGCTGAGGCAACTCTAAAAATTCTCAGAGTCTCTTTTTGGACTGAGGATAGTCTTGGCATTCCCAGTGGAAATGCTCTCAAAGTATGCAAGGTTTCACCAAAAGAAAAGTCCTCTGGAGGGGAGGCAGAGGGGAATGGATTCCTCTGCATCTGAATCCTCACAGGCTGATAAGGGCATGTCCTGATATTCAGAAAGGTCACAGTCATTGGACTCCTAGTCTGTAGAATCTGAAGGCAACTGAATTCTTTGTCTCTTAGCAGGGGAAGGCTAGCTTCCCCTAATTAGCGTAATAAGGTCTTCAGCCATTCTAAGAATTTGAATAAGTGATGGAAGATAAATCCATATACCTGTTGTGGGAATAGAACCCACAGCCTTCTTTTTGTGGCATGGGTGCCTGAGCATGCACTTTAGTCGTCAGTTTTCTAGGCATAGTGCTTACTCTGGCCCTAAGAAACTTGGTAGTTTTTGCTATAAAAGAAGTCATCGGTTTAATTCAGACATCGGTTGGACGAAAAACACACTCAGAAGCTGGTGCCTGCGAAGTGGCTCCAGACCAATCCAAGGTAGAGACATCCACTGGTTCCACAGTCGAAGAAGTATCTCGCGGCATACCGGACTTCGAATGGGTCTCAGCAGAGGTCTGCGAATCCACAGAAGCAGGCATCAGGGGCTGCAAAGGCACCTCACTGAGTACCTGTGGACTGGCGACTAGCTTAACGGAAGCATTGTCGGCAGTTTTGGACCTATGCGACCTGTCTCTTGTCTTTATCTTTACTTTTTTTGGAAGATCGGTAGTCAGATGGTTTACTGAAGCCATTTCGGAATACGGAGATCGAGAATGAAAGAATTTAGTTTCAAAGATAGCCCGACGATGAATGGTTCGGGCATTAAACAAGGCACAAAACAGACAGTGAGGTACGTCGTTGTCTGGACCTAAACAGGTGACATAGTAAGAATGAAAATCTCTGTGAGGTATTTGCTTACCACAGGCAAGACAATTGTTAACTTTTTCTGACATCGGTTAGAGCAAGAAAAAAGGATCCTCAATGGGGTACTTAGCTTTAGAAGACTTCAGGATTATCATCTCAAAAACGAAAATTTCAGGTAGCGGCCGACCGGCACTTGTGAACTGCTTCTGCTTCAGGCTCCTTCTCGGAAAGAAATACTGGTGTAATGGCGTCGGCTGCTTGTTTTTATACCCCCTCCCCCTAACGACCTGACGTCATGGAAGTGACAGCATCAGATGCAGAAATACCGAGACTCTGGTATGTGCACCAACTTAGGGCTACCTGCAGGCAGATAACCCAAGTGTGATGACTGCAACAGTGAAACACGAAGAAAGTACAGTTTTGTATCTACCATAAATGTAGATGTTAGAGAGTGTATTCACTGCTGCAGTCATTACACTTGGGTTATCCTGCCGTCAGGTGGTCCCGCAGTCAGCAAGAGTTCCAAAGTCTTGGTCCGGCGTCGGGTGCTGTCGCTTCTTCCCTGACGTCAGTGCGCCCAGGGGTATACAAGATGCAGCCGACGCCATTTTCTTCAGTTATTCTTGCCCCAGATGTCAGGTGCCCCCAAATAGGTAGGCAATACATATTGCTAATAAAACATACATAAAAAATAAAAACATTACCTTCAGTTAAAAGCAAATACACCACATAGGTTGTACACGGTAGAAAGGTATAGATAAGTCCCAGCTAAGAAAGTGGGGGTGGAGGGAGGGTAACCTGGACTGCAGCAGTGAATACACTCGAACATCTACATTTATGGTAGGTACTAAACTGTACTATGTTCATCGTGTTTCACTGCTGCAGTCATTACACTTGGGCTGAATCCCAAAGCTGAGGTTGGTGGCTGGGTCTATAAAGGATTCGGGGTGGCTATGAGGCCCTGCAGCAATGCAGTGGCAAAGCCAGCTCTGGACTTAGACTAAAGAGGCAAGTGGTAATGCTTGGTAAAGGTGTGCACTGAACTGCAAGTTGCAGCTTCCAAAATATCCTTGGTAGGTACTCCTCTAAGGTAGGCAGTTGAAGTGGCTGTTGCCCTGGTGGAATGTGGCCTAATGTTGCTAGGTACAGTTTTTCCATGCTGTGTGTAGCAGAAACAGATACAGTGTCCTATCCACTTTGAAATGGTCTGCTTTGAAATAGCCTTTCCCTGTGATCCTGCAGCATATGCTACAAACAATTGCTAAGTTTTCCTGAAAGCTTTTGTTTTGTCCAAGTAGAAGCGTAACTGCCTGTGTATGTTCAATGAGTGCAGAAGTCTCTCCCCTTTATTCTGGGGATTTGGATAAAATGTTGGCAAGGGAATAGTTTGGCTAAGAGCCACACTGGATACCACCTTTGGCATAAATGTAGGGTTTGTTCTTAAAGAAACCCTGTCCTGATGAAAAATGATGAAAGGTTCCACTGCCATTAGTGCCTGTAACTCTGAGACTCTTCGTGCTGAGGTTATTGCCAGAAGCAGAGCAGTTTTCCATGACACATATTTTAATTCTGCTGAATTGGCTGGCTCAAAAGGAGGTAAAGTTAGTTTTTCCCAGACAAAAGTTGAGGTCCCAAGTTGGTGTTGGTGTTCTCCGGGGCGGTCTTAAGTTTTTAGCCCCTCTGAGGTACTGTTTTAATAATGGATGAGAAAATATAGGAGGATCCGTGTTTTAATGAGCTGAGATGGCCGAGGTGTGGATCTTAATGGATGAAAAGGATAGGCCTTGCCCAGCATCTCAGTTAAGTATTGTAATATCGGAGGAATATTTGGAACAAGAGGGTCAAAGCTTTGAGCCTGGTTCCAGGCGCAGAATCTCTTCCACTTTTCTGAATAGGATTTCCTGGTGCTGGGCCTCCTGGCCTCCAAAATGACATCCATAGCCGCTTTAGAAAGAGGTGTTGGCTGCTTGGCTAAGTAATCTGCCACGCAGCCAAGTTTAAGGTTTTGAGCTGGCTGTGCAGGATCTGATTGTTTTGTTGAGTCAGAAGATGAGAGAATTTGAGGTAAAATCCATGCTGGGCCTTGAGCCAAGTTCTTTAAGATTGGGTACCAGTGCTGGCGTGGCCAGTCTGGGGCAATCAGGATCATTTTTGGCCTTTCTTGTCTGGCTTTTAGGAGTACCTTTGAAAGGAGAGGCAGTGGTAGGAAGGCATAAACTTTTAGGGTTTTTCAGCTGAACAAGAGAGCATCCACTTTCCATGCTTGTGTGTGGTAAGTCCTTGTGCAGAATTTCTGTAGTTGGCAGTTCAGAAGGGAGGCAAAAAGATCTATGTCTGGGCACCCCCATTTTTTGTGTTATCATGCTGAATATTTGTGGTTTTAATCTCCACTCGTGAGGATCCATGATGTTTCTGCTTAAGTCGTCTGCCAGAGTATTTTTCTTTCCTGGCAGGAATTGTGCTTGCAGATGAACTTGATAGGTCAGTGCTGTGTTCCACAAAGTCATGGCTGTCTGCAGAGGGGATAAGAATGAGTGCCCCCTTGCTTGTTTATGTACCATATAACTGTGGTGTTGTCCGTCTTTAGTAATAGTTGTCCTGGATGCAGAAGGTCCTTGAAAGCTGTTAGGGCATTTTGTACAGCTAGCATCTCTTTTTGATTGACGTGAAGATGCATTTGGTCTGCGGCCCACTTGCCCTGAATACATTTTCCTGCCATGTGTGCTCCCCAGGCGTAATCCAAAGCATCTGCTGTTAGTCTCTGCCTGGCTGTGGGTAAAGTGAAAGGCTGTCCCTTGTTGTGGTGACATGCCTGTGCCCACCATCAAAACTCCTGTTGAAGGCAGGGAATAAGTGGTACCACTGTTACCAAACTGTGACAGTGTTGAGTCCAAACACTTTTTAGGTACCATTGTAATTTCCTCATATGCAGTCTGGCATATGGTATTAGTAGTATGCAGGACGCCATGAACCCAAAGGCCTGCAGAATTTTTCTTTCAGGGAGTTGGGGTTTTGTTGCCATCAATTGAAAGTACTGAGTCAGTTGTCTTTGCTTGTCTGGCGTGAAATAAGCCATCTGAGCCGTTGCATTTAAGCTGGCACCCAGGAATATTATCTCTTGTGAGGGCACTTTTTTTTACTTCTTTTCGTTTAGTGTGTACCCTAGGCAAATTAGCAATCTTTTTACAAACGCCAGATACTTTAGAAGAATATCCTTCTTTCTGCTTGAATAAGACAGTCGTCCAAGTAGGGATATATTTGAATTCCTTTTTGTCTGCAAAATGTAATTACTGGAGCCAGGCATTTTGTTAAGACCCTGGGTGCAGTAGATAAGCCAAAGAGCAGTGCAGAGAATTGGTAATGCATTGTGCCAGCTATGAATCTGAGGTATCTTCTGCAATTTTGTCTGACTGGGACATGTAGGTATGCCTCTTTGAGGTCCAAAGTAATAAGCCAAGCCTTCTTGCCCAGCATGGGAAGAAGTTGCTGTAGTGTCAACATTTTGAATTTCAGAACATCCAGGTATGTATTTAGAGTAGATAGGTCCAGTATGGGTCTCCAGGCTTTGTCCTTTCTGGGGACCAAGAAAAGTCTTGAGTAAAATCCTTGTCCTTGTTCCTGTTGTGGCACTTTTTGAATAGCTCTCATGTCCACGAGGGCTGTAATTTGTTTTTGTGCCTCTGCCCATTGATTTAGTAGCAGGTCTGGCATTCCTTTTGGCCTTGGTAGTGTGTGAAAGTGGAACTGTAACCTTGAGACACAATATTCAGAACCCATTTGTCTTGGGTGATTATATGCCAATTTTGTGAAAAAAGTGCTATTTTCCCCTAAGGGAGCTGCCAAAAGGTAAGTGCTTGGCATTTGAAGGGGGAAGTCATTGGGACTGTTTCCTATAAGGCTGTGACTTGTCTCCTCCTCCTTTTGGGGTTGAAGCACCCCACTGTCATGGTCTGTAAGAGCCTTGGGGCTGAGATTTGTCTCTTGGGCGTCTGTATCTGCCTCTTTGAGGTCTGTCTGACACTGGAAAGGACCAATTTTTAGAAGGCCAATTTCTGCTAAATCGAGGTGGCTGTACCTGTAAGAAATCCTTCATTGTTTGCACAGATTTTGCCTTATCCTTCATTTTCTTTAATACCTCTTCTGCTTAACACCAAACAAGATATCATGCTGTAAAGGAGCATCCAATAATTTTGCCTTAACATGATCAGGTAAACCTTGTTCTTTTAACCAAGCATGCCTTTGAATCACAGATCCTGTAACTGCGGCTCTACAAGAAGCCTCTAATGAATCAAAACCACATTGCAGAGTATGTTTTCCCACTTGTTCAGCTGCATGCAATAAATCCTGCATTTCCTTATAGTCAGGACCTTCTGAGCTTGTAAGCATTTTCTGTTTTAACATTAACAGAGACATTAAATATTGTTGGTATTTAAGCATGTGGAACTGGCAATTTAAAGCCCTTACTGCTAAAGTTGCAGAAGTGTAAACTTTCTTCCCTCATCTATATAATGCTCTAGAATCCCTGTCAGAGGGAACTGGATTTTTAGCAGTGGAAGCCTTTACCCCTTTGGGACCCTGGGAAATTGTTTCTGGGTCAGCAGCAGGGTTTTTATAAAGAAATTTGTGAGAGTCAGGGACTCTGTAGTACCTATCTGGCTTGACTGGTGCTGGGGGAAAAGAATCGGGGGTTAAACTGCATTCGGAGAACACATCATCCACAACATCTAACACAGGCGGAATAGCAAGGGGCCTGTGCTGAGGCAATAAAAGAAAATCTCTAAGCCTTTTCTTGGATTCTGAATAATCCGGGCTCTCCCAATGGAAATGCTCCCTCATGGTATGTAAAGTTTCCCCAAAAGAGTAATCCTCGGGAGGAGAGGCTGAAGGGATTGATTATTCAGCATCAGAGTCCTCATAGGGGGGTAAAGAGTATCCCTGGTCTGAACAGGAGTCAGAAGAAATGGAAACCTGGTCAGAGGAATCATAGTCTGTATCCTGCCTAGGTCTTTTATCAGGAGGGGGATGGGAACCCCTGATCAGAGTAATTATGTCTTCGGCCATTTTGAGCATCTGTTTTTTAGGAATGGAGGCCTGTCCAGGTGAATGCTATACTCGTTTCTTTGTCTTTAATGCAGTTTTAGACTTGGTAGTTCTTTTGTTGGTAAGCTGTGAAGGTCTGAAAACACCCTCAGAAGCCGATGCCTGCTCAGCGGCTCCGGACCCATCTGAGGGGTTAATTTCCATAGGCCCAATACCTTGAGTTTCCAGAGGCCTAGAAATCTCCACGTGGGAGTCGGAGGCGGCCTGAGGTAGCGGGTGTCAGGGGCTGCGAAAGCGCCTCACTGAGAACCGGCGACTGGCCTAGAAGAGGCTTTGTCTGTTTTGGACCTCGGATGCCTGTCCTTATCTTTGTCTTTGCGTTTTTTGTGTATTCCGGTCGTCGGTTGTTCCAATGGCATGGTATAATTGAACCGACGAGCAAAATCAAACCGACGTTTAATAGTGCCCTTCTTAAATCTAGCACAAAACCGACAACTAGTGATGACGTGGTCTGGGCCTAGGCATGGAATACAGTAAGAATGAAAATCCTTATAAGGTATTTGCTTCCCACAAGAAATGCAATTATTAACTTTTACTGACATCGGTCTAAGGCAAGAAAAAATTTTCCCCAACGGGGTACTTAGCTTTATTGAAAACTTCGGTTCTGAAATTCGAATTCGAAAATCTCAGGAGTCGGCCGACCGGCACTTGCGAACTGCTTTTGCTTCGGGCATCGCGCGACAAGAAAGACTTAAGAAAATGGCGTCGGCTGCATCTTGTATACCCCTGGTGCACTGACGTCAGGGAAGAAGTGAGAGCAACTGACGCTGGACCAAGACTTTGGAACTCTGGCTGACTGCGGGACCGCCTGACGGCAGGATAATCCAAGTGTAATGACTGCAGCAGTGAAACACGATAAACATCATCTGTGGAATGACTAATGTAAATCTATTGACTCTGAATGTCATATTTCCCCTCATTTATAGCAATAAGCTAAACATTTTGCTGTCCTTATAAAGAAAAGTACAGTTTTGTACCTACCATAAATGTAGATGTCCGAGAGGTATACATCTGCAGTCATCACATATGGGGTTGTCCTGCCTCAGGCAGCGCTTCGGTCGGCCGTATTCCAAAGTCTGGGTCCGGCGTCAGCTGATGTCGCTCTTTCCCCGACGTCAGAGCGCCTGGGGTATAAAAGCGTCAGCTGACGCCATCTTCCTCAGTGTTTCTTGCCCCAGATGCTAGGTGCCCTCCAAGGAAGGCTAAATTTGGAGAGATGCAATAAATTCCAAACATGCACAGAAATACATATATATATATATATATATATATATATATATAGATATATATAGATATATATAAATATAAAACAAATACACCATAATAGATAACCCCAGCTAGCTAAGAGAGGGAAAAGTACCCAATAAATACCAAAGAGGGGAACGAGGGAGGGTAAACCTGACTGCAGATGCATACCTATCGGACATCTACATTTATGGTAGGTACAAAACTGTACGATGTCCTTCAAGGATGCATCTGCAGTCATCACATATGGGTAGAATACCATAGCCAATCTGGGGGTGAAGGATCTATGTAAAGGATGGTGTAGCTAAGATGCCCTTGCAGGACTGCCGTAGCAAAGCCTGCTCTGGATCTGGAATATAAAGGTAAATTGTAATGCTTGGAAAATGTATGCACGGAGCTCCATGTAGCAGCTTCTAAAATGTCCTTGGTAGCCACCCCTCTTAAGAAGGCTGTGGAGGTGGCTGTGGCTCTGGTGGAATGAGGTCTAATGTTAGCTGGCACAGTTTTTCCATGAAAGGAATAACAAAAACGAATGCAATTCCCTATCCATTTTGAAATTGTCTGTTTGGAAATTGCTTTTCCTTGTGCAACAGCAGCATATGCTACCAACAGCTGGTCAGTCTTTCTGTAGCTTTTAGTTCTGTCCAAGTAGTAGCGCAACTGTCTGTGTATGTCCAGGGTGTGCAGAAGTTTCTCCCCTTTGTTTTGTGGATTTGAAAAGAAGGTAGGCAGGTGAATAGCTTGGTTTAGTGAGACCCTGGATACCACCTTTGGCATAAATGAAGGATTGGTTCTCAATGAGACTCTGTCCTGATGAAAAATAAGAAATGGCTGTACTGCCATGAGGGCCTGTAACTCAGATATTCTTCTTGCTGAGGTTATGGCCAGAAGGAAGGCGGTCTTCCAAGACAGGAACTGTAGTTCTGCAGATGCTGCTGGTTCAAAGGGAGGCAGAGTTAGCTTTTCCAACACGAAGTTAAGGTCCCAAGTAGGCACTGGAGGTTTCCTTGGAGGATTGATGTTTTTAATTCCTCTTAGAAACTGTCTTAGGAGAGGATGAGAAAAGACAGGTGGATCAGTATTGTACTCTGCTGAAATTGTTGAAGCATGAATTTTAATGGAAGAGTAAGACAGGCCATTGTGGAGCATTTCTGTCAAGTATTCCAGGATATGTGCCATGTTCATCACTGTCACATCTACGCCCTTTGTGGTGCTCCAAGTGTGAAATCTTTTCCATTTTGCTGAATATGCCTTTCTTGTGGAAGGCCGGCGAGCTTCCATGATGATATCCTTCACTCTCTTGGATAGCTAATCCTGAGGAGGACTCAAGGTATTTTCCAGGCTGTTAGTTGCAAGGTTTTCAGGTTGGAATGCAGAGCTTTGTAATTGTGCTGTGTCAGGAGTAGTGGCCATTGAGGAAGAGGCCATGGTTTCGTGCGTGACATGCTCTTTAACAGTGGGTACCAGTGCTGTCTTGGCCAGTCCGGAGCGATCAGAATCACTTTTGGCTGCTCTGTCCTGATCTTCAGTAAGACCTTGGTCATTAATGGAAGAGGTGGAAATGCATACACTGTTAGAGTTCTCCAGCTGAAAGATAGGGCGTCCACTTTCCATGCTTGTGGGTGGTATGTCCTTGAGCAGAATTTCTTCAGCTGATAATTGTGGGGGGAGGTAAAAAGATCTATGTCTGGCCTTCCCCATGATTGTGTTATCTGTAGGAAGATGTCTGGGTGCAGCATCCATTTGTGTGCATCCATGATATTTCTGCTTAAGCTATCCGCCAGTATATTGTCTTTTCCTGGCACAAACTGTGATTGCAGCTCTGTATTGAGTTTCAAGCAAAGTTCCCATAGATTCATTGCCAGTCTGCAAAGAGGGTAGGAATGGGTGCCTCCTTGCTTGTTTATGCACCACATAACTGTGGTGTTGTCTGTCCTTATTAGCAGGTGGCCTTGATGCAGAAAGAGTTTGAAGGCCTCGATTGCATGTATCACTGCCAGCATTTCCTTTTGGTTTTATGTGCATGCGTAGCTCCTTTTGTGACCATAGTCATTGAATACATCTGCCCTCCATGTGTGCTCCCCAACCGTGGTCTGAAGCGTCCGTTGTAATGGTTTGGCTGGCTATTGGCTTGCTAAAGAGCAGACCCCTGTTTGACTGGCTTGCTTGAACCCACCACAGAAATTCCTTTTGGAGGCATGGAATGAGTGGGATCAATGTTTCTAAGCTGTGACTGTGCTGAGTCCATAAACTCCTTAGGTACCATTGTAGTTTCCTCATATGCAGCCTTGCTTGTGGAATCAGAAGAATGCAAGATGCCATGTAACCCAGGGCCTGCAGGATTTTCCTTGCAGTCAGCTGAGTTTGTCTTGTCAGATTCTTGAAGTAATCTGGTAGTTGTCTGTTTTTCTTCTGTGAGAAAAGCCATTTGGGTGGTTGTGTCTAGATCCGCACCCAGAAAAGTTATTCTTTGGGATGGAACAAGTCTTGATTTGTGAATGTTGCCTGTATATCCCAAGGCCTGCAGTAGGTGGATGGCATAATTCAAATCCTTTACCAAAGTTCGTTAGCTGTCCGCTTGTATAAGGCAGTCGTCCAGATATGGGTATATTTGAATCCCCTGAAGTCTGCAGTGTGCAATTACTGATGCCAGGCATTTTGTGAATACTCTGGGCGCAGTAGATAAGCCAAAGGGCAATGCTGAGAATTGATAATGCTCTGAACCTGCCAAGAAATCTGAGGTGTCTTCTGCAACTTTGTCTGATAGGGACATGCAGGTATGCCTCCTTGAGGTCTAGAGTCACCAGCCAAGACCCCTTGCCTAGCATGGGAAGGAGTTGCTGTAGAGTCAGCATTTTGAATTTTGGCACAATGAGATAAGTATTCAGTGCGGACAAGTCGAGAATAGGCCTCCATTGATTTTCTTTTCTTGGAACAAGGAAAAGTCTGGAATAAAATCCTTGGCCTTGTTCTGAAAGAGGAACCTTTTCTATAGCTTTCATTTGCATTAAGTTGGAGATTTGTTTCAAAGCCTCTGCCCTTTGATTTGGTGGCAGGTCTGGCATGCCTTTTCTTTTTGGCAATGTGTGAAATGGAACCTGTATCCTTTGTCTATTATTTGCAGTGTCCATTTGTCTCTTGTAATACTGTTAGCAAAAATACAGCAAACCTTGAGTCCTGGTCTTCTTCATAAAAGACTTTAATAAACATAAACCAGACCAAACAGACGATGGAAAACGATACACTCCACAATCCAAAGATACTAAGCGCTTTCACCCACTAAGATGGGGCATCATCAGAGTACAAAATATATTAGATAGTCATCCCTTATATACTGCATTCAGAGTCAATTAAAAGACAATTAATCAATAAGCTTGCTCATAATTAAATAGCCAGTAATCCAAGTCTTAAAGGTAAAGTAAAATGTAAAGATCAATGTTATATAACCAAACTTTGTGAAAACAAATATAAAAACCATGTGTTAATATAAATACAATGTATCTCTTGTAATACTGTTCCAATTTTCTGAGGATAAAGAAAGCTTTCCGCCCAAAGGTGCTTCTAATTGAGCCCTGGTTGGCGGAGTCAAAGCAAAGTCATTGAGTCTGTCCTTGTGCAGCAGCTGTAGGTCCTGAACTACCTTTCTGGTTGGGAGGCTGCCATTGACGTCCTCTGTAGGAGCCTCTAGCTTGCCCTCTACCTCTGACACGCCTGTTCTTGCCTCTCTGGCACGCCTGTTCTTGCCTCTCTGAAATCTTTCTGTGTCCGGAAAGGACCAATTCTTGGTAGGCCAATTTCTGCTGAATCTTGGTGGTTGGACTTGTAGAAAATCTTTGACTGTTTGTACAGATTTTGCCTTTTCCTCAAATTTCTTTAAGACCTCCTGAGCAGTGGAGCCAAATAACTTTTGCTTTTCCAGTGGAGCATCAAGAAGCTTAGCTTTAACATGGTCTGGCAGAGATTGTTCCTTCAGCCAAGCATGCCTACGTATGACTGCACCTGTCATAGCTGACCTACATGAAGCTTCCAATGCATCATAACCACACTGTAAGAAATGGTTGCTTACCTGCTGGGAGTTATGTACCAGATCCTGAAGTGATTTGCGATCTAGGGGTTCAGGTGAAGACAGTTTCTTATGCAATTCATCGAACAAATACTCTTGGTACTGTATCATATGAAATTGACAATTTAAAGCCCTCATAGAAAGAGTGGCAGAAGTATACACTTTTTTACCCCATCTCTCTAAAGCCCTGGACTCCCTTTCAGAGGGGAGTGAATTTTTAGTAGTGGCAGCTGCAACCCCTTTAGGGCCCTGGGAAATAGTTTCTGGATCAGCAGAGTGGGCCTTGTAAAGAAAAAGATGCGAGTCCGGGACCCTGTAGTACCTATCGGGTTTGACAGGGGCTGGAGGAAGAGTGTCAGGGGTTATGCTAGACTCAGAGTACACATCATCAATGACATTCAAATCAGGAGGAATAGCCAAAGGTCTATGCTGAGGTAAATGCAGAAAAGTTCTTAATCTTTTCCTGGAATCAGAGAATTCCTGGCCCTGCCATTTGAAATGCTCTCTCATAGTGTGAAGGGTCTCCCCGAAGGACAGTTCTTCAGGAAGGGAGGCCGAGGGGATTGATTCCTCTGCATCAGAATCCTCGTAGGCCGAAAAAGCCTCCTCCTGGTAGTCCGAGAGAGCACAGCCATCAGAGGCCTCCTCTGAGGAGTGGGGATCAGAGGGCTCAACCCTGGGCCTTTTGTCTAGATGGGGTTGAGAGCCCCTAATTAGGGAAATAAGGTCCTCTGCTAAAGTTAGAATCTGTGAACTTGTAGAGGGTCCCTGAGGAATAGCCCTGGGAGGCATAGCTTTTGTATGTTTAGCAGCTTTAGCCCTGGTGAAAGCCTTAATGGACATGGATGCAGGAGGCCTAGCTGCACCACGTGCTGGTGTAGTTTTGTCTAGAGGAATGGTGTCGGAAGTTTCCAAGACACCAGTTTCTGAAGGAAATTCAATAACCGACTCAGCAGGGGCCTCCGGGGCCGAGGTTGTCGGTTGAGCGGTTTTGGGGGTCGGAAGTACCAAGGACTCTGTTTCAGCCGAGACCGAGACACTCGCGGTAGGCCTGGCCGTGGTTTCAGCCGAACCGCGTGTGTCAGTCCTTGTCCTTCAGTTTCTTTGTTAAATGTGAAGTCGGAGTCTCCGACGGCATATTGTATGAAAAACTAGCCCCAAAAAACTCCTCTGCAAACTCCGCCCAACGTCTAAGAGTGCGTCGGTTGAAGGGAGCACAGGCTGAACAGGCTGAGATGTCGTGGTCTGGGCCTAGGCAGGGGAGGCAGTAAGAGTGGAAATCCTTATGAGGTATTTGTTTCCCACAAGTTAAGCAATTATTAACTTTATCTGACATCGGCTGAGGCAAGAAAGAGTCCCTAATGGGGTACTTAGCTTTTGAAGTCTTCGGTAGCTGAATTACAGGAGCTGGCCGACCGGCACTTGCGAACTGCTTTTGCTTCGGGCACCACGCGGCAAGAAAGACTGAGGAAGATGGCGTCGGCTGACGCTTTTATACCCCAGGCGCTCTGACGTCAGGGAAAGGGCGACATCAGCCGACACCGGACCCAGACTTTGGAATCCGGCCGACCGAAGGGCTGCCTGAGGCAGGACAACCCCATATGTGATGACTGCAGATGCATCCTTGAAGGACATCCTCATCTACAAACTGTAATGTTTGTTGCAGCAACTATTTTGTTGTTATTACAAAGACTGAAAAATGCCCCATCAGTATTTGGGAAGACATCATTTTCCTTTTTCAAACTACAACCTTCCTACATGCCCTGAGTTTTTCTCCACGACCAAACATGAAATGCAGGGTCTACTTGACAGTCATTTATGGACTGATTACTAAACAAAACAGCCACCAGAGTGAATCCTACCTCTTAAAGTGGTAGAAATCCTGTGCTGAACTGCACAAAAAAAAATTTCTGATAAGATGGGAAATTATTAAAACATTATGCACATATGCAGATATGTTCAGGCCAGATGGATACTTGTGGCAGTTAAATTAAAAAAAGAAAAAAAAAAGGTTACTTTGAGGAGCTGTTAGAAATATCTTGGGCTCATACAGGGATTTATTCTGGAAAAATTAATTCTTATGGCAGAAAAAAAGTTGTATATTTTAAAACTGGCTAGAACCTCCATGTAAACAATATAAATACAATTCTAAAAATCTTGGTTGCAGACAAATTTAAAATGGCACTCTAAAATTTTATGAAAGTGGGTATGTGACCAAGATTTCTGACCAACCACTTCAAATTGTAGTTGACAGCTGTTTCTAAACTGCAAATACAAAGCCAGACTTGCACGCATCAAGGATTAATGAGGCTTAACCCCATGTATTTGCATGCACATAAGAAAAAAAATGTTAACAGTTGGTTTGTTTTAAACGTTCTAGAAAAGGACACATCAGAAAATAATGGACAGTTCCTAACAGCAATGGCATACCTATAAACATTGGCAATGAGAACAAGCAAAGCTGCAATGTAAAGCAGATTTATAGAATATGAATCAATTAAGTGTCATAATGATGAACATTTATTGTTGTGTCTGACTTCTGTGTTATTATTGAACTTAACAGCACTACTGTGGTAGAAGGGGGGAAAACCTGCAAGGGTTAGATTCAGGGAGCATGGCTATCTAATTAGATGACAACATACTTCTAAGCATAAAACAAATGATGCAACATGTATATATGGAAACAAGACAGTGTATATTATAACAAAGGTAGAAATTCTAAACCCTGGAAAGCCAAGTATAACATCCAGTAGCTCTGGTGCTTTGAAAGGCTGGTCAAGGATGCCATAATATCTGGGCTGCCTGCTGATCTTGACCCTCTGCAGTTTGCTTACCGAGCAAACCACTCTACAGCAGATTACATCTCTCTAGCACTCTATCCCTGGAACACCTTGAGAATAGAAACCCCTACATGAGGGTACTAATTCATCGACTTCAGCTCTGCTTTTAACGCAGTCATCCCTCTTCATCTGGTAATGAAGCTACTCCAACTGGGGGTCAACATTCCACTTTGTAACTGGATTCTTAACTTTCTCACAGACAGACCTCAAGAAAGTGTGCGCAGGAAACTCCTCCTCAGATAGCATCGCTCAACACTGGAAGTCCCACAAGGATGTGTACTAAGTCCCTTGTTGTTCACCCTGTTAATACACGATTGTACAGCCAGGTACAATACAAACCACATCAGTGGTGGGCCTCATTAGTAACAATGATGAAACAGTGTATAGAGATGAGGTGAAAAAAAATTATATACTCACCATAACGTTCCACCCAAGTTGTTGCTTTTCATTTGTCTGCAACCTGTGGGACCCAGATCCAGCATGGATCTGATTCGGCCATATACTTCAGCATCGGATTCAAGCTCCAAGACCCTTCCCTCCCCATAATGCCCGTCTCCCTCCTCCCCTCAGATCGAGGTTGTTGCAGAACAGCAGCACCCAACCTAGACCATATGCCTATAGACCTGGTATCACACAACTCATAAAAGAGAAAAATAGCTAAAATAGATGAGCTATGCCTCTTCCATCCAGTCCACTACTTCCATCCGGTCCACTACACAGCCCACACAAGGAGGGAGGGACGGCTGAAGACAAATGAAAAGCAACAGCCCAGATGGAATGTTATGGTGAGTACATAACTTTTTTTTATCTGAAGTTGTTTTCATTTGATCTTCAACCTGTGGGACACAGTCCCCAGCTACCAATGAACCCTGGGAGGTCCTAATGGAAGGATGTTCCAGAGCACGGTTGAGCCAAAGGATGCCCTGCTCCTAGAAAGAAGGTCCAATTTATAAGAGATAAATGTGTGTGTTGATGCCCAGGTAGTAGCAGAACAAAAGGAATCCCTGGACAAAATGGCTGCAGAAGAAGAAACAGACCTGGTGGAATGCACCCGAACATACCCTGATGAAGACTGGTTCGACAGGCCAACGAAATGCACTCAGAAATCCATCAAGCAATAGTAACCTTAGAGACAGGCTTTCTCAAGAAGCAGTTAGAAAAGGAAACAAAAAATTGATCAGACTTGCAAAAGGATTTTGTTGTGTGCAAAGAGAAATGCAGCTGACTGTGGACATCAAGCAAGTGTAACTTGTAGTCTTCTTTTTTCTGAAAATTTGGAAAATAAACTGGAAGGTTGAGGACCTGGTTAATATTTGGACTCGGATGCCACTTTCAACAGGAATGATGAATTTGTCCACAGGGGTACCCTGTCTTTATGAAATACCATATAAGTAGGCTTAATAGACAAAGCTTGGATCTCTAAAACTCTCTTGGCTGAGGTAATTGCAACCAACAAAGCAGTCTTCCAAGAAAGGAACTGCAACTCAACCATAGCTGCTGGTTCAAAAGGGGGGGGGGGTGTACCTTTCAGAAAGGCCTTACAAAGCTTGGACAAAGCCAATGAAATCGAATTCTCGCCCATGTGAAATTTACAGATCACTGCTAATTGTACCTTGACCATAGGGAAGCTAGAGTCACGATTAAAAATATCTGCCAGAAACTCTAAAATGGCCGGATCTTGTGCAGTGAAAGGATCCAGGTCAAGCTGAGAAGCCCAGATCAAGAAACACTTACAGTTACCAGAATAAACCTTTCTAGTAGACGATTTGTGAGCTGCTACCAAAATCTTCTTAACGAGAGAAGACAGCCCGGGAGTCCTAACTACCAAGGGAACTGGAGCAGCCAAGCAGTGAGCTGAATGCTAAGTCTGGGTGAGGAATCCCTGACGGATGTGTAATCAGATCCGAAATGAGATCTAGCATCTTCCAAAGTGGACACACTGCATGAGACCACACAGAGGAGAACCAAACTTACTGAAGACATATAGGGGCAGTGAGGATAACTGAGCTCCCCAGCTGTCCAAATTTCTGGATGAACTTGGATATCAGAGGCAGTGGAGGGTAGGCATACAGTAGACAGGAGGGCCAAGCATAAACTAGAGCGTCTTTGCGGGTTCAGAGTGAAAAACTCGCTGCACTTCATGCTGGAAGGAGAGGCCAAGAGATCACAGCAAGACGGACCACACTTTAGAAAGATCTGTTCCGCTACTGAAGGATACAGAGATCACTCGTAAGGCATCAGAATAGATCTGCTGAGCCTGTCCACTACTAGGTTGGACCTTCCCATAATGTGTAATGCCACCAGAAAATGGCCAGAGGAAATCTCCCACTGCCACAATCTCATGGTTTCGTGACAAAGGGGGCAAGATCTGTCTCCCCCCTTTGATGTACCAGACTACTGATATATTGTCTGTCTGGATGGCAATAGCCCCTAGAGGAAGAAAGGCATGAAGAGCTTGCAACCACAAAAGCACTGCCCTCATTTCCAAGACCATGATATGCAGTTGGGTCTCCTGGGAAGACCACGTGCCTTAGACTGTCTATCCTTCCCATACAATGCCCCCACCCTAGCAGGGAGGCATCCATGGTCAACGTCATTGCGGGGGGGGGGGGGTTAACAAATGACCCAAAAGAAGATCCAGGGATTGAAGCCACCAAAGAAGAGAATAATTTTAAACTCGAGATAACCAAATGATGTGATAAGAGAAGGTCTAAGTAAGGACGACTGAACCACCAGAGTCCATTGATGGACCCTCATATGACGGTGAGTCTCTGGAACGAGAGTGATCATGGCTGCATGGATCCCAACACCCCAAGAACTGAATCAACTGGGGGATGTTTGGCCTGAAGGATGTAAAACATATCAGGGGGATAACAGTCTGTCTAGAGGTAGAAACACCTTGGCTTGGACAGAGTCCATCTGGGCCCCAATGAAGGCGAGAACCTGTACTGGTGCCAACTGGGACTTGCTCAGGTTTATGGTTATGTCCAGATAGTGAGCAGTCTTGAGAAGAAGATCCCTGGCTTGACGCAGCCAATGCCTACAGGGAGCAGAAAGGAGCCAATCATCCAGGTAGGGAAAGACCTGAAACCCCTGCAGCTGCAGGTGAGCCACCACTACTGGCATCACTTTGGTGTACACCCTGGGGGTGGTGGTGAGCTCAAAGGGGAGCGCTCTGAAGTGAAAATGACTGGCTCCCAGACGGAAGCGGAGGAACCTCTGAGCACACCTGTTCATCTTGATGTGATAGCACACATCCTGGAGGCCCACCGAGCACATCCAGTCATTTCTTTGCAGGAAGGGCAGAATGGACTGAAGAGTGACCATCCAGAATTTCATCTTGGCAAATGAAAGGTTTAGGGTTGACAGATCCAGGACAGGTCTTAAGTCCCCCATTTTCTTTGGCACTAAAAAGAATCTGGAATAGATGCCTGACCCGGACTGGTCTGGGTGACTCACTTTTCAAGCAGCCTAGAAATTTCTATGGATGCCTGCGCCCACTTCGTGGGTGGGATGTCCAGGAGGTATTTAGAAGGGACTGGGGATCGAAGAAAGGGGATAGAGTATCCTCTGGATAGTATCTGGAAAACCCAACGATAGTCGGTGATAGACTCCCAGGCTGCTGGGTTCAGAGAAAGATGTCCCCCGACTGCCTCCAGAGACAAGCAGTCGAGCAACCCTTCTGAGCTGCTGCAAGGGTCTGTCCGGGAAAGAATTCCAAGACACTTGGTTCCTCAGGCCCCCTCTACCATGATGGCAGCATCTGTCATATCCCCCTCTGCCTCTGGGCAAAGGCAAGGGTCATGGGAAGAGCCCTGAAATTTCCGGAAATGCATCATCTTCACCCCACACCGATTCAGAGGAAAAGAATGGTTGTGGGGTTGAGAACGGACTCCCAACAGCAGACAGAGTCTTGCCGTCTTTCACCCTCTGGACTAGTGTGTCTAACAGTATTGCCAAAAAGAGTGGTACCGTCATAGGAGGCATTCATAAATGACGCCTTGAAGAGCTCCGAGAAAGCACAAAGCTGGAGTCAGGTGTGACGCCTGAGGGCTACACCTGTTCCAGCAGCTCTACAGGCACCCTCCATTGCGTGTGACAGGAGCACCATGGAAGTATTAGATATTGAAGTAAGGGTGGCCATATGGGAGGAGAACACCTTTTTCTCCTCTGCCAACATGGACACCGGGGCAGACTCAGCGACCTCTTTGACCAGAACCCGCTGTAGTCTGATAACGGGTGCCATGTAGTTCAGTGCAAGAAAAGCAAATGTGGCTGACTCGTAAGCCTGCTTCCTGAAACTGTCTATGGTCGGTGACTCTCGGTCCAGAGGATGGACCGCAAAAGCTCTCCTGAGTGAGCTCTTTTTTGGTGGCTTCTGCAACCACCATGGCATCGACTGGGGATCCCTTCGACCAGTGTTGCCTATCCAATGGGGCACAGAGTATTTTGTCCAAGGGCGTTTGGAAATAGGCTCAGCTGTATCTGGTTCATTCAATGCCCTAGATGAAATTAAATCCACAAGGGGATCCACGGGAGGGGACACTCAGGAGGTAGAGGGTCTTCTGCAAAATGCCTCCAGGAACACAAACTCATTCAGATTGGGCTTTTAGGTAGGCCATCTTCCTCGTTGGCACAGGATTTCCATGATGTCTCCAAAGGAGACATCTTCCAAGGGTGATCGGGGGGGAACCCTCCCCTTCCTCCAAGTTGGCATCCCCTGTGAGGGACTCCCAAGGGGAGTCCAAGTGCCTCCTCTTGCATGTATGCTTCCAAGGGAGCTCCATGGCGGTGGGGCGGGTTTGGGGAGAACTCTGAAACCTCAGGGCGGTCCCAGGTGGGAAGCTCCTGGTGCGTAGTTGTGACAGGCTATCCCTGAAGGAGCAGGAGGGCAGACTCCGGCACAGAAAGAGTGGGAGGCAGGACAGACTCAGAGTATGACAGGGTCAAGGGTCTTGAGGGAGCAGAGAGAACCCTCTCCACCACATCAAAAGCAGAGGGTGAACAAATCCAGGTAGCAGGAGTGAGCAAGACTGGGTCCGCCCTCCCTGCTGTGCTGAGGGGGGGGGGGGGGCCGGAGCCGAACCTCCAGGCACCAAGACTCTGAGTGGAAGGGCATACGCAGAGTGGAAGGGCAGACTACGAAAACCTCAAAGTTGACACCATCCCCTTGGATCCAATGTCAAATCTACGGCTCCGAAAGGGTAGGAGCCGAACCACTCAGGGCAATGGTTGGTGTCGTGGTATCTGGGTCCACTGGTGCCGACCCCTCAACACTGGGAAACCTTGGACGAGATGACTCCGAAACCAGAGTTTAGATCAGAGAAGGAGCAATGGGAAGGAAAATGGTCTGCACGTTCCCAGCCCAGAAGGGGGGTAAAGAGCAAGTAAGACTGCCATCTGAATTTGGGTCCAAATAAATCTCTGCATCATCCTGTCCACCTCGTCTTCAGAGAGGCTACAGGAGGACTGGATGGAAGAAGCCACCGACCCAGGCACGGAGTGGCACCGAGGGGGGGCAGAGAGAGGACAGAGTCCGGGGGATTTCTGGCTCTGGAAAAAAATGCACAGGTCAGAGTCAAGGTGAGCCCCAGGTCGGCGGGGGCCCGACCACAAAAGAGCAGTCAAGGGACCACTTCCTAAGACTGTCCCTTTCCTTGGCCCTGGACCTTTTGGAGGAAAGTCGAGTCCCAGAAGCTGGGGGGCGGAAGCAGAAGCCTCCAAAGGAAGGAGGTCCTTCAGAATCAACTTGCTTATCCTGTCGATTAAGGAGCATACACTGAAATTCATGCAGATCAAACTGTAGGTTTCTAGGTGCTTTACACCCAGACAAAATGACAGACTATGGCCACACAAACCGCATTTCCTAAAGCCTGGCATAGGGGGTTTGGCCATGACTGTAGGATACACCACCACAACACCCAAAACACACCCATCCACACACACACACACACACACACACACACAAAACACACCCACACACACAACACACCCATCCACACACACACACACACACACACACACACACACACACACAAAACACACCCATCCACACACACAAAACACACCCATCCACACACACACACACACACACACACACACCCATCCACACACACACCCATCCACACACACACACACCCATCCACACACACACACACACACACCCATCCACACACACACACACACCCATCCACACACACACACACACACACCCATCCACACACACACACACACAACACACACACACACACACAACACACCCATCCACACACACACAACACACCCATCCACACACACACACACCCATCCACACACACAACACACCCATCCACACACACACACACACACACACACACCCATCCACACACACACACACACCCATCCACACACACACACCCATCCACACACACACCCATCCACACACACACCCATCCACACACACACACACACACCCATCCACACACACACACACACACATCCACACACACACACACACACCCATCCACACACACACACACACACACCCATCCACACACACACACCCATCCACACACACACACACCCATCCACACACACACACAACACACCCATCCACACACACACACACACACCCATCCACACACACACACACACACCCATCCACACACACCCCACACCCATCCACACACACACACACACCCATCCACACACACACACACACACACACACCCATCCACACACACACACACCCATCCACACACACACACACCCATCCACACACACACACACACACCCATCCACACACACACACACACACCCATCCACACACACACACACACACCCATCCACACACACACACACATCCACACACACACACACCCATCCACACACACACACACACACCCATCCACACACACACACACACCCATCCACACACACACACACACACACACACACACACCCATCCACACACACACACACACACACACACACCCATCCACACACACACACCCATCCACACACACACACACACACACCCATCCACACACACACACACCCATCCACACACACACACACACCCATCCACACACACACCCATCCACACACACACCCATCCACACACACACACACACCCATCCACACACACACACACACACACACCCATCCACACACACACACAACACACCCATCCACACACACACACACACACACACACACACACCCATCCACACACACACACACACCCATCCACACACACACACACCCATCCACACACACACACACACCCATCCACACACACACACACCCATCCACACACACACACACCATCCACACACACCCATCCACACACACACACCCACACACACACACACCCACACACACACCCATCCACACACACACACACACACACACACACACACACACACAGCGATCCACACACACACACACGCATATCCACACACACACACACGCATATCCACACACACACACACACACGCATCCACACACACACACACGCATCCACACACACACACACACACACACACACACACACACACACACACCCATCCACACACACACACACACACACACACACACCCATCCACACACACACACACACACACACACCCATCCACACACACACACACACCCATCCACACACACACACACACCCATCCACACACACACACACACACACCATCCACACACACACACACATCCACACACACACACACACATCCACACACACACACACACAACACAACACACCCATCCACACACACACACAACACAACACACCCATCCACACACACATACAACACAACACACCCATCCACACACCCATCCACACAACACACCCATCCACACACACACACACACCCATCCACACACACACCCATCCACACACACCCATCCACACACACAACACACCCATACACATACCACACCCATACACACACCACACACACACCCATGCATACAACACAACACACACACACCCATGCATACCACACACACACCCATCCACACATACATACAATACAACACACCCATTCACACACACACCCATCCACATACACACATCCACACACACACATCCACACACACACACCCATCCACACACACACCCATCCACACACACACACACACACACACACCCATCCACACACACACACACCCATCCACACACACACACACATCCACACACACACACACACCCATCCACACACACACACCCATCCACACACACACACCCATCCACACACACACACCCATCCACACAGGAAGGCAAAGGTGGGCAGGTGACAGAGAAAGGAGAGAGAAACTTATTTATTTTTAAGAACCACCGCTGAGCACACTGGGATAGAGTAGGGGAAAGATATAGTAAAGACATTAATGAAGGAAGAAAGAGGAGAAAAAAAATTACCCAAAAGCTAACTTACTCTAAAAGGGAACTTAGAGCTGAAATCCGCACTGCTGTTTCTCACGAGCAGCAAACGAGATCTGAAGGGAGGAGGGAGACAGGGGCATTATGGGTATGGGAGGGGCTTGGAGCTTGGATCCGATGCAGAGTATGCAGCCAAATCGGATCAGTGCCTGATCTGGGTACCACAAGTTGAAGACAAATGAAAACAACTTCAGGTCATCTGATGATATAGGTGTGTAAATAAAGTACAGTTGTGTATACTTAACATAAATGTAGATGTTTGAGTGTATTCACTGTTTCAGACATCACATTTGGGTTATCTGCATGCAGTATCCCTCAGTCAGCCTGATCATCAAAGTCTTTGGTCCTGCGTCAGTTGCTGTCTCATCATCCAAGACGTCAGGTAGTCAGGGGTATAAAGCATGAAGCCAATGCCATTACATCAGTTTTTCTTGCCAGATATATACATACATACAAGGTTATAACTCCAAAAAAAAGCAAATACACCAAAAAGCTTTTAAGCATAGCAAAAAGGAATAGAGGTATATCCAAAAGAAGTCAGGGGGCTGGAGGGAGGGTGACCAAGACTGCAACAGTGAATACACTAACATCTACATTTATGGCAAGTGTACACCAACTATACTATGTTCTTCGTGTTTCACTGTTGCATTCATCACATTTGGGTAGATTCCCAAAGCTAAGGATGGGGAGAAGGAATTTAGATAGCAATGGGCCCAACTATAAGGCACTGCAAGACTGCAGTGGCAAAACTAGCTCTGGATTTAGAGAAAATTGGTAAATGGTAATGCTTGGTGAAAGTATGTACAGAACTCCAGGTAGCTTCTAGGATGTCCCTGGTGGGGACACCTCTGAGAAAGGCTGTAGAGGTAGATGCAGCCCTGGTTGAATGTGGTCTTATCCCCTGAGGGATAAGTTTTCCATGGTGCTTATAGCAGAAATGAATGCAATGGTCTATCCATTTAGAAATGATTTGCTTTGAAATGGCCTTCCCCTATGCCCCTGCAGCAAATGCCACCAGCAGCTGTTCAGATCTCCTGAGATTTTAGTCCTGTCCAAGTAAAATCCAAGTTGTCTGCGCACATCTAAGGAGTGCAGTATCAGTTCCACTTTGTTCTGTGGATTAGAAAAGAAGGTTGGCAAATGAATGGACTGATTAAGAGCCACAATGGATACTACCTTGGGCATGAAAGAGGGATTGGTCCTGAGGGACACCCTGTTTGCATGAAAGATGATGAAAGGCTCCACTGCCATAAGGACCTGTAATTCACACACCCTTCTTGCTGAAGTGATGGCTAAAAGGAAGGCCGTCTTCCAAAAAAGGAATTTCAACTCTGCATTTGCAGCTGGCTCAAAATGAGGTAGAGTAAGTTTTCCCAATACAAAGTTAAGGTCCCCGGCTGGAGTAGGGGCGCTCCTGGGTGGTCTTAAGTTTTTGGTCCCTCTGAGGAATTGCTTGAGCAGTGGATGAGAGAAGAGGAGTGGTTCTATGCTGTAATGAGCTTAAATGGCTGAGGCATGAATTTTGATGGAGGAAAAAGAAAGGCCCTTGTGAAACACCTCAGTTAAGTATTGAAGAATCTGAGGTAAACTGGGCGCTGCTGTGCTCATCCCCAGAGTTTGGTTCCAGGAACAGAATCTTTTCCATTTTTCAGCATAAGATTTTCTAGTACTAGGCCTCCTTGCCTCTAGAATGACATCCCTCACATCCCAACACTTGTTTACTGAGGGATGGTAATGGAGAGATCAGGTAATTAGCCGGGCTGACAGGTTCAGGGTTTGAAGCTGAGGGTGCAGAATCTGGCCCTTCTGCTGAGACAGCAGGGTAGGGGTCTGAAGCAGGTTCCATGGTGCCAGCAGTGACACACTGCACAAGAGGGGGTACCAGTGTTGGCATGACCAGTCTGGTGCAATCAGCATCGTCCTTGGTTTGTCCTGTTTGATCTTTAGTACCTTGGAGAGGAGAGGCAGAGGAGGACAGACATAAACTGATAGATTTTTCCAGTTGAAGGACAGATCCATCCACTTTCCAAGCTTGTTTGTGGGGAGTCCTTGTGCAGAATTTGTCCAACTGGTAGTTCTGGGGGGAGGCTAACAGATCTATCTCTCGGCTCCCCATTTGTTTATCAACATATTGAATGTCTTTAGTTCCAGTTTCCACTCATGTGGGTCCATGAGATTTCTGCTTAGATCATCTGCCAGTGTATTTAGCTTTCCTGGCAGGAATTGAGCCTGTAGGTTCACTTGGTAGCTCAAGGCTGTGTTCCACAGAGCCATGGCTAGTCTGCACAGATGGTATGAGTGGGATCCCCCCCTGCTTGTTTATGTACCACATAACAGTGGTGTTGTCTGTCTTTACCATTAACTGTCCTGGAAGAAAGTGGACCTTGAAGGCTGTCAGAGCATTCTGTACAGCTAACATTTCTTTTGGATTGATATGCAGGTGCATTTGACTTGGGTTCCATTTGCCCTGAATGCACCTCCCTGCCAGGAGAGCCCCCAGGCATAGTCTGATGTGTCTTCTAGGTTTTGGGTGGCAGGGGGTAGAGTGAATGGCAGTCCCTTGTTTTGGTGGCAGGCCTCTGCTCACCAAAGAAACTAACTGTAGGCAAGGTATGATAGGAATCATTGCTTCCAGATCCTGAGAATGTTGACACCCTAGGCTTTTTAGATACCACTGTAGTTTCCTGATATGCTGTCTTGCATATGGAATTAGGAGAATGCAGGAGGCCATGAACCCCATTGGCTTACAGTATTTGTTTTGAAGATAGCAGGGTCTTTGTGGCCATCAGTTTGAAGTAAGATGTCAAATTAATTTGTTTCTCTGGCGTGAGGAAAGCCATCTGGGAAGTTGTGTTCAAGCTTGCTCCCAGGAATACATGTAGGCAGGGTACCAGATGTGATTTATTTTTGTTTATCGTGTACCCCAGAGAAGTTAGCACTTTTTGTACAAATGCCAAATGATTCAATAGTATCTCCTGGCTTTCTGCCTGAATTAGACAATTGTCCAGGTATGGGTATATTTGAATATTTCTTTTTCTGCAAAATGCAATGACTGGAGCTAGGCACTTTGTGAATACCCTGGGCGCAGTAGATAAGCCAAAGGGCAGTGCAGAGAACTGATCGTGCATGAAGCTTGCTTTGAAGTGTAGGTATCTTCTGGAAGATTCCCTGATTGGGATGTACAGGCAGGCTTCCTTTACATCCAGTGTTGCCAACCAGGCATACTTGCCTAGCACAGGAAGCAACTGGAGTTAGCATCTTTCATTTTGGGATCACCAAAAAAGTGTTTAGACTAGAGAGATCTAGGATAGGACGCCAGTCTTTTCTGGGCAACAGAAAAAGTCTTGAGTAGAGACCTTGTCCCCTTTTCCTCTTCTGGGACAGTTTGAGTAGCTCTTATACTTGAGAGAGAGCTTGCTTTTGAGCCTCTGCCCACTGATTTGGGATTGGTAAAGTGTGGAATTGGAATCTGTATCCTTGGGAAACTATTTAAAACCAATTTGTCCTGGGTAATGAGTTCCAAGTTTTATGCCTGCAGAGTAATCTTTCCCCTAAAGGAGCAGTCAGTAGAGAAGGGCTTGGAAGTTTTAAAGTTAAGTCATTGAGACAGTTTGCCATGGGGGGGGGGTCTTACTACTCCCTGCTTTGGAAGTGGGAGCCCCCCACTGTTTAGTCCTGTGTGTACATGGGGACTGAAGCCTGAGTGTTCTGCTGGTTCTGGGTTTGGACTGAGAAGGCCTGGAAGAGGCAGGAAAGGACCAATTCTTAGGGCGCCAATGCCTACTAAATCTTGGAGACTTCACTTGCAGGAAATCTTTGACAGTTTGCATATAGTTTGCATAGATTTAGCTTTTTTCTCCATCTTTTTAAGTATGACTTCTGCTTTGTTGCCAAACAGGTGGTCCTGGTTTAAGGGAGCATCCAACAATTTAGCTTTAACATGATATGGCAAAGATTGCTCCTTAAGCCAAGCATGCCTTCTAAGTAAAGACCCAGTTAACAGCAGCCCTGCAAGATTCGAGACAGTCACCAAGGCCATTGATGAGGGAAAGGCAGTCCATACAGCCTACCTCGACCTGGCAAAGGCCTTCGACACAATACCCCACTCAGGTATCATCGAAAAACTCATCAGCTTGAATGTAAACCCATACATCACAAGATGGGTTGCAAACTGGCTAAGTGACAGAACCCACAGGGTCAGAGTTGCTGGAGCCATGTCAGACTCAAAGCCTGTTCGGCATCTACTTTTCTGAAGTACAAGCAAACACAGGAGGGTTATGGCTGACAAAGTTTGCAGAGGACTGCAAACTGGGCGCCATAGTCGAAAACACATCTGACACAGATATCCTCCAGAAGGGCCTCACAGAAACGCATAACTGGTGCCAGAGCCATGGCCTGAAGTTAAACGCCAAAAAATGCATAGTCATACCCTTCGGGAAAAACAAGGTTACCCCTAGCTACCATATAGGTGGCAATCCACTGAGCACAGAAGAAGTCATCAGAGATCTGGGGACCCAGGTTGACAGTAGCCTTTCGTTTGACACTCATGTTGCTAAAGTAGTTAGGAAAACCTTCTATATCGCGCACCTGATCATGAAGGGATTCACATCTAGATCAAGGGAGGTCATCGTCCCCCTGTACTCATCACTCATTAGACCTATGATTGAGTACAATGCCCCGTTCGGAATGTATCTGACCAGACACCTGCTGCAGCTTGAAAGGCCCCAAAAGTTCTTCACCAAAAGGATAAAGGGTCTCAAAAATATGTCTTATGCTGCCCGACTGAAAGAACTCCAGCTCTATTCAGTCTCATACCGCTTGCTCAGAGGTGACCTGTGCCTGACATATAAGGCCATGTCAAACCCAGATTTGATGAATATGCTTCACCTCAAAAAATCTAGATCCCTCAGAACCACAAGGGCGGGAGACTTAAACCTTGACACGGTTATAAATAGAACGTGCTGGAGGGACAGATTCATCACCCAGAGACTCCCTGTGCTGTGGAACAAAATCCCGGTACATGTGAGGCAGAGCACCTCGCTGGCCTTGTTCAAGAGGAATCTTGACCAATGGATGGGAGATTGCAGATATACCCCAGGGATTACTTCAGTGTCACTGCTTGACAGAGGCACAGCAAAATGATAGGCATAGTTTTTATTCAAACTAAAGGGGTGGCGAAAGCCACATAACTATGGGCTAGGCTTATAAATGCCCTTGGGCAGATAGCCTAGTATGAAAAGAAAGAAAAAAGAAAGAAATGCCTCTAGTGAATCAAAACCACACTGCAAAGTATATTTTCCAACTTGTTCAGCAGAATGCATTAAATCCTGTAAATCTTTATTTTCAGCACAGTCAGGAATCAACATAATTTTCTGTTTAAGCAATCCAATAATATACTGCTGATACTTTGACATATGAAACTGGCAATTTAAGGCCCTAATGGCCAAGGTTGCAGAAGTGTATACCTTCTTACCCCCTCTATCCAGCACCCTGGAATCCCTATCAGAGGGGGTAGGATTTTTGGCAGCAGTAGCCTTTATGCCCCTGGGTCCCTGTGAAATGGTCACAGGATACGCAGTAGGATTTTTAAAGAGGAACTTGAGAGTCAGGAACCCTGTAATATCCATCTGGTTTTCTGGGAGCAGGAAGTAAGGAGTCAGGGGCCAAGCTAGACTCCATAAAGGCATCATCAACAATGTCCAGTACAGGGGGGATAGCTAAAGGCCTGTGCTGGAGAAGTAGTAAGAAATCCCTAAGCCTCTTTTTTAGAAGGCTTTCCCAGCGAAAATGCTCCCTATGAGTATGCAAGGTTTCACCAAAAGAGAAATCCTCTGGAGGGGAAGCAGAGGTAATAGAGTCCTCTGCTTCAGGATCCCCACAGGTAGATAAGGGTAAATCCTGGTCATCAGAAGAAACAAATTTCAGAATCCTGATCAGAAGAATCATAACCAAATTCAGTCCTAGGTCTCTTACTGGGAGAAGGTTGGCTTCCCCTGATTAAAGTAATAAGGTCTTCAGACATTATCATTTGTTTTTTAGGCATAGAGGCCTGACCATGCGGTCTGGGTGTTGGTTTTCTAGGCATGGATCGAGTTTTAGGCCTTGAAGAAGAAGATGGCATTGGTTAAATATGCAAGTCAGTAGGCCTGAATACACCCTCAGAAGCCAGTGCCTGCACAATGACATCCGCAGGTTCCACAGTTAAAGCATCTCGTGGCATACCGGACTCCAAATGGGTCTCAGTAGAGGCCTGCGAATCTGAAGTTGCGGGCATCAGGGGCTGCAAAAGCGGCTCACTGAGTACTGGCGACTAGCTTAGGAGAAGCGTCGTTGGCAGCTTTGGATCTAGGTGGCCTGTCTCTGTCTTTATCTTTGAATTTTTTTGGAATGTCGGTAGTCAGGTGGTTTACTGAAGCCATATCTGGATAACTGGAACAGAATACCAAAATATTTAGAAGTGTAAATATACAGATGACAAATAGTTTGCTGTTTAAATAAGGCACAAAACCGACAGCGAGGTACGTTGTGGTCAGGGCCTAGGCAAGGAATACAGTATGAATGAAAATCTTTGAGATATTTGCTTTCCACAAGAAATACAATTATTGACTTTTATTGATATCACTTTAGAGCAAGAAAAAAGTTTCCCCAGTGGGGTACTTGGCTTTAGTTGAAGACTTCGGTTCTGAAACTCGAAAAAAAATTATTTCAGGAGTCGGCTGACCGGCACTTACGAACTGCTTCTGCTTCAGGCACCGCACGTCAAAAAAGACTGATGTAATGGCATCGGCTGCATGCTTTATACCCCTAACTACCTGACGTCATGGAAGATGAGACCGCAACCGACGTAGGACCCAAGACTTTGATAATCAGGCCGACTGAGGGCTACTGCAAGCAGATAACCCAAACTGTGATGACTGCAACAGTGAAACACAAAGAACATCTTGGCACTAAATGAAAACAAGATAAGAGAGAGAACTGTGGACTACAGGAAAAATTGCAAATAGGAAACAGTGGAAACAGTGAGAAGGTGAGAAGCATGAAGTTTCTCGGAGTGTACACTGATGAGGACTTGTCTTGGAATACCAATATAAATGCCATAGTCAAGAAAGCACACTTGAGATTGCACTTTTTGTGAAGGCTGAGGATAGCGAATCTCCCATTGACTGTTCTCATTACCTTCTACAGAGGTACTATATAGAAAGCATCCTGACGAACAAACTTGTATGGTTGGAAGCTGCTCTACCTCGGAGCGCAAATCCCTCCAGGGAGTGGTGAAGACAGCAGAGAGGATCATCAAGACCACCTTACCATCTATCCATGACTTGTACTTATCCAGATGGCTTAGCAGGGCCAGGGGAATAATTAAAGACTGCACTCACCTTACTTACAGACTGCTCCTGCATCTATCATTCAGAAAGTGCTCCGAAGCATGCATTAAAGTAGTACGAGACTCAGAACAGCTTCTTCCCTAATGTCATCAGGCTGCTGAACTCTAGTAATACCTATGCTCCATGATGGCCATCTGGGTCAGCAGAAACTGTGGTAGCTTATCTCATACTGTGCATTAATCTGGTTACCAGTCTCCTCTAATACAGTATTCACAATGACTGTTAACTTAACAGACCATCTAGAGCTGTAGCAATGCAGTAAAATCTCTTTTTTCAGTGCAATACATGTTATGAATTTGTAAATGAACCATAGTGCAATCCTCTAATGTTCAGTGCAAAACTTAAATGTCTCTTTCTGTGCAAGATCAATGCAATGTCCTAACACATAACTGTGCAATACTAAAGTCTCATGCAAGTAAGAGTTCACTGCAAAAAGTGTTAAAATGTGGTTCTAATTATGTGCAGTATTAGCCTGTCGACCTGCATGTCCATGACCTAATAGCTTGGTATTATACGTGTAAATGTCTGTGAAAATAGTCTATATGTTGTCTGCACGTGGAGTCCGGAGACATGGAATTTCAGTTTTTGCACTTGTGTGATTTCTGAATGACAATAAGTTTACTGTGACTGACTTTTAGTGCTCCAGTCAACACAATGTGATAACTGGCCGATACTTTTTCCAATTCAAACAGCTATGGAAGATGCAAGGGAAAATGCTTAAACAGGGATACTGCCAAAATACATAGCCTCAAAAGGAACTTAGAACTGGGTATGGGTGGAAAGGTTAAGTAGTTATTAGGCATATAATCCAGGAGACCATTAAAAAGCCTAACCCAAATTGCCAATTACCCAAAGCATTGTCTGGTAAAGTGACTTTTTTAAGGTCACACTGTAGGCAAATGAAAGTGGAAACCTGTATCCTTGCTATAAGAAATCATAGCTTTAGTATCAGATTTGAACAGAAAAAGTCTTACCAAAATATTCTAGTAGTTCAAGTAATAGGGGGTCAGTGTGGAAACTGACAGGAAAGATCCCAAAGTTGAGAATAAACTAAAGGAAGTAGGTGTAGAAACAGAGGAAGCCTGAGATTAGAATCAAACATTGAAGAAAAAAGGGGATATGTGCAGAGTCTCAAGCTTCTCCCTGTTATGCCAGAGCAGACAGCCAGCCAGAAATAGAAACAGAAACAAGACTAAGAGTGAAGCAAGTAAAACCTCTGAAAAACAGGGAAAGTATTCCCAGTGAAAGAAAATGACATTTGTGAGTTGGCTTTTTTTAGATGATGAATTAAATGATTGAGGAAGAGACTCTACTGGTCTTTACAGAACAGGCCATGGGTTCCAGGTCACATCAGAAAACAGAATAATGCTGAAGCATGCTGACCTCCAGATAAGTCATGCCAATTTCAGAAACACTTGAAGGAAGATAACACACACTAAGTACAGCTTGAGATAGACCATTGCAAGAATAATGCTCCATTTCATACCCGCTGATTTGAACTAAGAAACGGCCTGGTCTACAGGGTAACCAAAGACAAATGGCAGTTACTGAGTCAGTTATTAGTTCCAAAACACTTTATATTTGAAATGTCATTACACAGAGATGCAATCTGGGTGGTTATTTGAGAATGGGTAAAATAAAAGCTAGGATTTTTACTAGATTCTACTGGCCTAGGGATATAAAGTACATATGGATCTTTTATGCAGCTTGCTCAGCATGCAAAGGGAAAGCACCAAACCCCAGGATTTAACAGCCCTCTGATAAACCTTACCTAGTGTGTCTGTCTCGTATTAATAAATATCAGTGAGCACTGTGGGCCCATCTGTATACTCAAGTAAGGGTCATCAGTAAATACTTACTATGCAAAATAAATTCCTGAGGCAACATTCTATGAAGAGTCAATACTCAGACTTCAACAAAAGAAATAAAATGTATGTACTCACCATAATGTTCCATGTGCGTTGTCCGTCTTCACCTTCATTCTTACTAGGTTGGCTTCAGATCTGATACTCGGATCAGTCTCGGCCTTTATTTTCAAGCTCAAGGCTCTCTGCCAGCTCGTGGCTAAAAACCAGCATGCACTAGCACCCTCTTCAGATCTTGTTTGCCCTTATTATAAAGGTTTAAGTGTAGTAAAGAAAAAAACTAGAGTCTGATGAAGAAGGTCAGATATTAAGGAAATTCAATTGTATAGACCTGGTCTTCCAAGAATAAAGAATAGTAGGGGGAAAGAGGGTGGGGTGCAAGAATAAAGGCGAAGATGGGCAACACACATGGAACATAATGGTGAGTACGTTCTTTATGTGATGTTGCCCTATCTCACCTTAATTCTTACTAGGTTTGGACAGCTTCCCCAGCACATAGTCTTGCATGGCTCAAGGAAGTATATTCCTCAGAATCGTGGAACCAAGAGAGGACCTGTTCCTGGAGGACAAATCAACTTTGTAATGAGTGATAAAAATATGAGGTTTTGCCCATGTTGCTGCAGCACAAATGGCATCAATTGCTAATTTAGCTAGAAAAGCTGAAGAGGTTGCAATGGCTCTTGTGGAGTGGGCTTTAACTCTTCTGGGAAGATCTTTATTTTGAGATTTACAGATAAAAGTTATACAAAGCCATTTTGAAAGTCTAATCTTAGAGACAGGAGAACCTTTGAGTCTGAAAAAGAAATAGTTGATCAGATTTTCGGAATTCTGCAGTTCTGTGCAAATAAAAACATAATTGTCTATGTACAGCTAGTTGATGCAACATGTATTCTTCCTTGTTCTAGTAATTTGGGAAGAAGACAGGTAATTCTATACTTTGGTTCAAATTCAACTCCAAAGTTATTTTGCGCAAAAAAAAGGGTTTGTTCTTAAGGACACCATGTCTCTACGGAAGAACAAGTATGGGGCCTTTACAGACAAAGCTTGCAGCTCTGACACTCATCTAGGAGAGGTGATTGCTACCAATAAAATGGTTTTCCAGGTAAAAACATTTCAGTTCACAAGATGATGCTGGTTCAAATGGAGGAAATACTAAATGTGATGGGGACAAAATTTAGGTCCCATAGTGTTGGAGGGTCTCTGATAGAAGGTCTTAATAGGGTACCCTTAAGAAAGGCTTTGCATAGCCTATGAGACAATGTTGGAGCCAGAGTCTCTTAAATGAAAACTGGAGATCACTGCTAGCTGAACTCTAATAGCTGCAGCAGCAGCACCTTCTCTGAACAGCTTTGCTAGGAATTCTAGTATGGAACTGACTGAAGCTGAAAAGGGATCGATTTGCTTTTGACTAGCCCATATGGAGAATCTTTTCCATTTGCTTTTTTATATTTTTATTGTTGAAGCCATATGAGAAGAGATTATAATACGTTTAACTTGAGAGGAGAGGTTTGGAAACCTGGCTATTGTTGGAATTTGAGCAGCCAAGCTGTCAGTTTGAGGGTCTGAAGGGATGAAGCATTCCTGATGCACGAGTCAGAAAGTCTTGAACTGGGTCCAGAATCCAAGGCTCCTCTCGAAGATGAAGCCACAGGAAGGAGAATAGAATTTGACGAGGCCAGTACAGAGCAATGAGTATCAAGTCCCTTCCCAAGTGACTGGCTTTCTTAACTACTTTAGGAATTAGCGGAAAGGGAGGAAAAGCATAGAGAAGACCTAAGGGCCAATCGTGGACAAGTGCATCCCTTAGCGACTCCCCCGGTGGGGTGGTGAGGGCAAAGTAGCTGCTGCATTTGGCATTCATGGATGTTGCAAAAAGGTCGCAGCAAGGCTGGCTCTATTTTCGTATTTTCCACTACTTCATGTTTTAGAGATCATTAGTGTGTCATCAGAATTGCTCTGCTGAGTCTGTCCGCTATCACGCTGGATTTCCCCGGGATGTGCATTGCTGTCAGAAAACGGTGGGAGCAGGTTATCCATTGCCATACTCTCCGGGCCCTTCAACAAAAGGAATAAAATCTGGCTCCTCCTTGTTTATGTACCATACAACTGACATGTCTAGCTGTACTGCAATAGTTACTAGTGGAAGAGTCTTCCTGGAATGCCTGCAATGCTAGAAGCACCGCTCTCATCTCTGGGACATTGATGTGCAAGTAGGCTTCATGATCCTGACAGGTGGCTTGGCCAGTCTTTACCAGATAATGCCTCACCCCCACTTTATCTGGGAGGCATCCGTGGTCACTGCGGCCAGAGGTTGGGGAAGTACAAACGTTCAACCTAGGGTCACTTGAGTAGAGTAAAGCCACCAACGAAGGGCCTTCTTGCAAGATTCTATTAATTTGAGAGACATTGGTAGATCTTGCATAGACCACTGAGTGGACAGCAACCACTGGAGAAGTCTCATGTGCAGACATGCTAGAGGGATCAAAACTATTGCTGCTGCCATGATTCCCAGGGCTTTTAGAACCATCTTTGCTTGAGCTTTTTTCCTTTTTAAAAGGTAAGAGACCTGGTGCCTTAGAACTTTAATTCCTTCTGGAGTAAGTCTGGTTGTCATGTTTGTTGAGTTTAATTCTGCCCCTATGAATATCACATGCAGAGAAGGCAGTAAGGCAGATTTTTCATAGTTTCATAGTTTATTGTAATCCCTAGATGAGAGCAGAGTTGGAAGGTTGCGTCTCTAGTTTTTGTTAGTAGATGCTTGGTCGTGGAATTTAGGTGCTAGTTGTCTAGGTAAGGGAACACTCTGAATCCTAGACGTCTCAAGTGAGCCATGACTACTGCCATACATTCAGTGAACACTCTGGGGGCTGTAGTGAGGTCAAAGGGCAGCACTCGAAATTGCAAGTGACTGGCTTACAGCCGAAAGCATAGGTGTCTCCTAGATCGCCTGTCCATTTTTATGTGGTAAAACGCATCCTTGAGATCTATTGAGCACATCCAATTGTCTTCTCAGAAATGGTTGTATCGACTGCAGTGTCACCATCCGGAACTTGGTCTTTTTTTTCTGATTTATTTAGAATACTGAGATCCAAAATTGGCCTCCAGTTCCCAGTTTTCTTTGGAACTAAAAAGAATCCTAAGTTCCGAATCCTATCTGGTCTGCGGATGACTTTTCTCTAGCTACTTTTGAATTTCTAGAGTTGCCTGTTCCTTTTGACTGGGTGAAACGTCTGGAACTTTTTTCATGTTTGGAACGAGAAGGGAAAAGTGGATGGTGTAACCTCTGGATATGATGCCTTGTATCCATTTGTCTTTTGTCACTATTTGCCAGGGTTCTGGGTACAAAGATAAGTGACCACGACTGCCTCCAGAGTTGGACAAGCAGGCTTCCATTCAGGAACGCTGAAAGGGCCTACCAAAGAAAGACTCTGTTGCCTGGATTTTGTGGACCCCCTCCATCACGTGGTTGGCGTCTTCCATTACTACTTCCCCCTTTGCCTCTGGAAGAAGCTTCACCATGCGTGTCCTGAAAAGACCTCCGAGATTTCCAGAACAACATTTTACCACTCCCTTTCTGACCTTTGGGAAAAGGTCTAGCAGGCATGGAATAACGGACTCCTATGGCACACACAGTCTTTCCTTCCTGCTCACACCTGGTGAGTGTGTTACTTGACTTTGGGCCCAAAGGAGGATGAGCCATCGAATACGGCATTCACGAAGAAAGGTTTAAAGGGCTCCACAAGGTTGCATAAGTGGATCCAAGAAGGTCTCCTTGGGGAAATTCCAGAACCCGCTGATCTACTTGCTCCATCTGCTGCATGTAAGATGAGTCTCATGGAGGCACTGACAACTGAATTTAAGGTAGAGAGCTGAGAAGATACTTTAGCTGCTACTCCTTCAGCTACTGAACCTTGGAGAGTATCTCCTAGCTCTTTCAGGAGATCTCTCTGCAGTCTTGTAAAATAAGTGAGGCAGTTCAGCGATTTGAGAGAAAAAGTTGCAGAAGAAAAAATGCACTTTCCATATTTGTCTATGGTCTGAGACTCCTTGTTCGGAGGATGGACAGAAAGAGATGTCTCAGAGTTCCTTCTTGTTGGCTGCTGCCACAACCATAGCATCTACTGGGACTCCCTTAGTTAGAAAAACCTTGTCTGAAGGGGATGTAATAAAATTTGTTAGGCCTCCCAGGAACAGGTTGCACTGAATCTAGTTAAATAACTTCATCAAAAGATGGAGACATCCAAGAGGTGGAAGGGCGAGATCCAAAAGCTTTCAGGTATACGGACTCCTCTGCTGAAGGGTTAGTAAACTTTCAGCTGCCTCTCTGCTTTAGCATTTCCAGGATGTCTCCAAAGCAGACATCATAAGGAGGCGACCGTAGGGACCCTTCAGCTTCATCAAGGTCTGTACCAAAAGTGATGGACTCCTCTGGGGAGTCCAAGTGCTTCCTCTTGCATAGTCTCTTCTGAGGAACCTCCTCAGATGAGTACTCTGGAGAGGTTTCGGAAGAGTGGGAGGTGGCCTGTGGGGTATCCTGAGGCTTAGGATCGCTGTGCACCTGTGGATGTAGGGGTATAGAGGCAGACGCAATGCTTTAGGGGGTAGAACATCTGGAGATGACTGTGGAGCTGTCTGTGGAGACAGCCCTCTCATCGCCTCAAAGGCCCCTCATCCCTGATCCAAGGAAATCCCTGGCTATGAAGAAGCCAAAGGACCCCCCTGGAACCAAAGACAATGGACCCAAGGCCGTGGTAGGAGCCAAGCTCAGCCAAACAGAGGCCACGAAAAGCAAAGCAGGATCCGGCAACTGTCCGATCTAACTCGCCTCTCTGGACCCGACTGGAGAAGGTCAGCTCTCAGACTACTTCAGCTCCGATGGAGCTGAGGATGTTGGAGCCATGGTCAGACCCATAGATCCCATACAGGATCTCAGATCTGAGGGTTCTACCAAGATCAGCTTTTGATCTTCTGACTCATGAAGCCATGGGATGGATCAGAGGAGGAATCGGAGCAATCTGATGCCCTCAAGGTTAGATCCAACAAAAATTTGGCCAGTGTCTTCAAAAGCCTCTGCACCACCCAATCCACATAGTCATCCAAAAGACTCCTGGAAGACAGTCGAGGAGATTGGGGATTTTGATCGTTGTAAGATTGGAGATCTAAGTGTCACGGAGATCAGTTTCATGGATGGAGACTAGCACCAGCCATGGAACCGATATCCCTACACTTAGAACAGTTCCATGGCTGAAGACCAGCTCCGTAATTCAAACTCAACTGGCACCAAGGTAGACAGTGTCAGAGCTAATGATAATTTGTCGGATCCGATAAGCTTTGGATCCAAGGAAGACATTTTTGGTCAGTTCCGTTAAAGTCTAAGAAGATTTCTTCCCGGATCTGTTTGATCTGTCGGACTTTGAAATGGGAGATTTCAGATTTGGAAAAACCCCGTTCCCTCTTCCAAAGCCTCTGAGAAGGGGAGTTTTAAGAGTCCTTTCAATATTAGGTTTTTCCTCTCCGGGAGTGCTTTATGATTAAAAGCATTGCAACTAGAGATGGACAGCCCCAAGGCAATAAACACAAAGTGTGCGTTTATCACTTAAGGGTACTTTCTTTTCACAATCTTCACATTTTTTGAAACCCATTGGCTTAGAATCCTTGTTAGACATTTTGATGTAGGAGGCAGCAGAACAGAAAAATTTTCTAAACTAAAGGTATACCCTCCAAGTTAAAAAGGATCAAGCTATTTGGAAAGCGGGAGATATAGTAGGAAAAGGAAGTGTCACAGCTCTCTAACAAACGGGCTAGGACCAGAACACAGAAAGGTTAACCAATGCCACTTAAACGGGCAAAGAAAAACAATTCTCTAATTTAAACTAACTGTATCTGAAAAAATAAATGTCAAGGAAAGAAACAATAAAAGTAGAAATGAAAGGAATAAGAGCCCTCTAACTTAAACGGGCTATTTAAAAAGTCAAGGGAACCAGGAGAGGGACAACAAGGCCTAAATGAAAGACGGACAATTGCAGAAAACAACACAATAATGGCAAAAAAACACTTATTCGCTTTATAAGCACAATATTACTGTAAATATGAATGATGATAAGGTAAAGAAAGATAATACTTAGCCAGAGATTGGAAGACGAACACCTGAACTTGTTTAGCTGCAAACGAGATCTGAAGAGGGTGATGGTGCATGCTGGGTTTGGGTTTTTAGCCACGAGCTGGCAGAGAACCTCAAGCTTGAAAATAAAGGCCAAGACGGATCAGAGGATCCAATCTGAACCCAACTTAGTAAGAATGAAAGTGGAATAGGACATCACATCTAGTATTTTCTTTTCTAAGGTAGGAATTCCCCAAGAAATTCCCCTGATCAAAAAACACCATCCATGTCCGAAGCAATGCACGAACCTTTGTCATTTTTCCAAAATGAAACTGCTTTCGACATCTGGGTACCACCACCAAACAGATTAAAGTTTTATTATAGTGCCAACTAGTCAAAGACTATATAATGGAAAGCCTACACAAGTGGTAGCAGCCACTTATGTATCATCTATTTGCTGTAGTAGAATTATCCCAAGCCTCAGATAAATTCACACCATCTGAACTGCAGTGCTGCAGACATCCCTGAATGAAAGAGTCCCATTACATTGGTACTACAGTCTAATGAGTCTATACACTTTTGTAATGACTTCAGAAAATGAATCAGCATATCTAAAACTTGATTTCACATCTTGTACTTCAAGGGGATGAACAGATTTAAAAGTTAGGAAAGGTTAGATTTCTTTCCACCTTGGGCACAACCAAAAAGCTATTGGCAATTTTCCAGAAGCTCCAGAAAATAAAGCAAATGGCACATTTCACACCAGATGAACCCATTCACTAGTGTCCTGCCCATTTCCCTCTACAGAGCATCTGCAACATTCCAGAAGTTAAAAGAAAAAATTATTAGAGAGACCATGCAGAAATGCAGCAGCCTAACTAGGTAAAGTGGTAATACTTTGAGGCCTGAGCAAGCCATGCACCTGAAGATCAAACCATTTTAGATTCCCCGTCTCAAGCTAAATCAACTAACCGAGCTAGGTGCAAGTTAGACCTAGCAAAAGCCAACAGTTTGGGTTATGTAGCAGTACAAAAACAGGCCTATCATGACCACTAAGTTTACGGCTTTTTCAGGCCTGGCTAGCTACCATCATAAATTTATTCTTAATTTTGTAATCATTGCTTGCTCACTGACTGGCCAAGGGTAAGGCTTCAACGAAAGTTAAACGGGCAGCTGAAGCAGAATAAGTCTTTAAATGACTGAACAATATATTGTGATCAGTACTAATACTAATAGCTGCAGGGGCTGCGGTGGTGCAGCGGTTAGCATTGTCGCCGCACAGCAAGAGGTTCTCCTGTTCGATTTTTGGCTGGAGCACCTTCTGTGTGGAGTCTGCATGTCCTCCCCACGGTCAAGTGACATTTAAAGACATGCAGGTAGGTGCGGGAATGGGTGTGCCTTCTTTGAAGGTTGGGCGTCGGGCTGGCAACTCGGCACTGTAAAAATCCACTGCCAATCATTAGCGGACCAGAGTTCTGCTGTGGTGACCCCCAACCACGAAAAGCTGAAAGACAAACAACAACGAATACTAATAGCTGCAGCTTTTCTACAAGAAATAGTGTACACAGATGCCTCTGAAGTAGGCATTAACACAGTGTCACAAATGGGGATAAGCATCCCATCTGTTACAGAAGCAGAAAATTCAGTAATGTTGTGACACTATTCAGCTATTTAGAGAAAGACAACATGTCTTCCTGTGAAATGGGCTTTCAATGCCCTAAAATACCATTAGTGAGGAGAAGCCTTATATTAAACACATTCCTTACAATGGGCTCTACGATCAGGAAGGCTGTAACCTAAAACTGTCTAAAATGGCCACTGGCCCACCACAGTCCTTTCCAGGATGCAGTCATTAAAGGTAAGCAGGCTACCTTGGCTCCTGCATCCCACCTGCACTAGGGGGAACATGTGACATAGTGATAGCAGAGGTAGAGAAGCACACTACTAAAGCCATGGAAAACTACTGCTCAGTACAGAAGATGGTATGTTAGAGATTCTGAAGCAGGCAGGCATATTCCCATGACAATATGCAGTAGTTGCCTCTAGAGCTAAAGAAGGGCATCTGCTCCCTAAGAAAGTGGATTTTCCAACCACTGGAATGCGTGTTTTGGGAGTTACAAGTGCAGTCTTGAGGGTGTCCCTGAAAGCAGAGGTTACAAGCAGCCACCCTACCCCCCATAAAAAATGGAAGAATGGAAAAAATACAAAATGGAGGGGTAGATGCAAGTCAGTAATCTCACTCAAAGAAAATAGCTGTCCCCAAACCCACTACTCAAAATTTACTATAGGACTCATTCAGCATCTTGCCAAAGAACAAAAACAATCTACTTTATTCAAACTCTAAGCTATGCTAGTTTACAAAGTACTCCAAACACCCACTCAAAACTGTCAAATCTCAAAGCTACATTCTTTGAGCCGTTTAATACATTCCTACAAAAACAAGAAATTAAATTTGCATTACAGTTGATTCAGTTACCCCCGGTGGTGGTGCTGCAGTAGAGTTGTCACCTCACAGTAAGACGCTGTCCGGTTCGATTCTCAGCTAGAGCGCCTTCTGCGTGGAGACATGCGTGAATGGGTGTACCTTCGTTGAAGGTTGTGCGTCAGGCCTGGCAAGCCGGTACGTAAAAATCAACTGCCAATCATTAGCGGGCTGGAGTTCCGCTGTGGCGACCCCTAACCGTGAAAAGCCGAAATACACAAACATTACAGTTGATTCAGTTATTTCTCAGAAAGTAAACTGGTTCCACAGATAGCAAGATTTTTAAAGCCTTACATTTGTTAAGTATAGTGTTTAACCAAAAGTTTTTCTGAACAAGAAATTAATACACTGCTCATTCTGATCTCTTAACTTTTATGCCAATACTTCCATTTGACTATTAGAGTCTACACATTCACACAACTGTTATTACAGCTCAACAGCTATGCAGTCCTCGATGCCTTGGCATGTTCTGCCTTAAGAGAGAGAAGAAAAGCCATGTACATCATGTACAATAAAGGTTATAACATAAAACAACTCAATTAAGCCAAAATGGTATAAAAGTTGTAACATATTTCACATGAAAATAGTCCAGCTGAGGTCATACTTTACAGCAGAATGGTTTGAACTCTCTGTTTTGTAATTTGCTGCTTTATATAAAAGATGGTATTAACATCAGCATGTGATTATCTTTTGTTTGTGCTCTACAATGAAAAAAAATTAAATCCTTTTCAGTATTTATTTATATTTGTTACTGACATTTGATTACCATGAAAGTCCGAATGGGTAGGAGCTCATTTTCAGCAGAGTCCTGGAGAGAAAAGCTCCAAGGTATTACAAAACATTTTAATAATAATTTTATAAACTTTAAAAACGAATAAAGATCTAAACTTCCAAACAGGTAAAGAACCTAACATTCAGCAAATGACCACCAACACTAACCAAGGATATCAAAGGTTAAGGTACACCGAAGGCATAGACCAAAATCCTGGACATAATCATGTAAAAAAAAATTGTTAAACTTTAAAAATAATGTAAAAAAAACTACAGTTTAAATAATTATACCAAATTAGACATATGAAAACATTGGTTAAGAACAGATACGTGTTATAGGACTATCATTTAATATTTAGAGAAATTTTAGCCAGTTTATAGAGAAATTACAGGTAAGTTAGTATAATACAAACAACAGCAGCAATATGAAGTGAGAGAAAAGCAGGCTTATGGTATATTTAGACAAAGTCAGGGGAGAGAAATTGATAGAAGTAAGGAAGTGAGTGAAAAAGGAAGAGTAAGGAGGTGCAAAAGCATGAATAGGTACTTGTTCCCATTTAGGAATACAATTTATCCTGGTGTTGAGCAAGAACAGAGAGAGCTTTTGGCTAGGAAGTCTTTCAGAATGGTTTTGAAAGATGGGATGGAGGGTACTGACTTGATGGATACAGATAAGAAGTTTAAAGCCTAAGTAGCATGGTACGAGTAAAGACTATGCCCAGCAGATTTGCAGATTTGAGAAGTTTGTGGACAGACAGGATTGTTTTTTTTGTCATTGGATCATAATGATAGACTGGAAACAGTGTAGATTATTATTTAGTTCTGGGCAAGATGGATGCTAGACAATTTTACAAGTGGTAAGAAGCATGTTAGTTGATGGGGTAGTTCTAAAATAATTATGCTTTTAGTGTTTGGTGCTATACAGTGGTGGGTTCTGAAAGGGGTATTTGCTGCAAATTTAACAACTTTATTATAGTATTGTTCAAGTTTTGATTTTTTGTGATGGATGGGAGTGCCATAAAAAAGTGTGGGGAAGAGAAGTGGTGGCAAGTGTAGTTTTAGTTGCATTGGTGAGAAGTTTTGGCTCTACAAACCATTCCTAGTTTTTAATGAGTTGTTCTTGTGCAATTTTGTATATGCAGGTCAAATTTATCATTATCCCCATTATCATTCCTAATAATTTTCTACGAGAAGTGACATCAATGGTTGCATTATCAACAGAAATTATTTTGTCATGAGAGAGGGATTTGGAGGGTGGGGGGTAATTGCCTTTTTTTTTTTTTTTTTAAGGTCAATCCTGAGTTGTGAGTTGCAAAGCCATGTTTCAGTAGATGCTAAAGCTTCCAGAGTAATTTTTTTGGAGGTGTGCTATGTTATCAGATGACCAAATGAGTGTGGAGCCATTTCTGTATTTTACTAGGGAGGCCTGTTGTGTGGAGGCTCTTGATGAGAATGTTAAAGTGGAGGGGACATAAGGTTCAGTCTTGTACTACTACACTGGTAGTGACTGGGAGGTATGGAGAGACGGTAGACTGTCATTTTACTGACTGATACCTACTGGACAGGTAGCTTTTGAACCATAGAAGGGCAGGCTAATGAGGAAATCGGAATTAAAAGCTTGCTGTGACAAAGGTTTTAAACAAGTCTAGAAATAAAGACACTACTAATTTATGATCTCTAGCTTTGAGAGTATCTATATAGGTTAGAAGTAATGTTATTACTATGGGAAGTTCAGAAGTCATGGTGTTTGTGGGATAGCAGCTCTTCCTGCAGGAAATAGTAAGTTATATACTCACCATAACGTTCCATCTGAGTAGGTAACTTCATCTGTCAGCAACCTGTGGGTTACGGATCTGATACGGATCAAAGCCGGCAGCATACCAAGCTAAAGATCCGAGCACCAAGCTCCACCCCCTTACCCATACTACCCTGCAACCTCCTTCCAATCCTCAGATCGTGTTTGCCACCTGCACAAACAACAAAACAAACTAACAACCTGAGAAAACCTGACTCAGAAATAAACAAAACTCAAGCATCCAAACCTCAAGTTCAGCTAAATAACGGGAAGGAGGGAGGAACGGTTGCTGACAAATGAAGTTACCTACTCAGATGGAATGTTATGGTGAGTACATAACTTTTTTATCTGAAGTAGTTAACTTCATCTGATCAGCAACCTGTGGGACAGAGTCCCCAGCTACCAAAAATCTTGGGAGGTCCTCAAGGAAGAATATTCCGGAGCACTGCAGTGCCAAAAGCAGCCTCTTCCTCTAGACACCAAATCTAGCTTATAATGAGAAATAAAGGTGTGAGAGGATGCCCAGGTAGCCGCTGAACAAATGTCATCCAGGGAAACTCTAGACCAGACTGCAGCAGACGTTGCCATAGAACACGTAGAATGAGCATGAACTCCCATTGGTTCTGGCAAGCCAGATTCTCTATAATGCTAAGAGAATACAACTCGAAATCCATCTGGTGAGAGTCACTTTAGAAATCTGTTTCCCTAGAAAGGGTTTTGCAAAGGAGATGAAAAGTTGGACAGATTTATGAAAGACAGACGTCCTGTGTAAATAAAAACGTAACTGTCTGTGAACATCCAGTAAATGAAGTTTATACTCCCCCTTGTTCTGGTAATTGGGGAAAAAACTGGCAAATTAATAGATTGATTAATGTTCATCTCGGAAGCAACTTTGGGAAGAAAAGAAGGATTAGTCCTGAGAGATACCCTGTCCTTGTGAAATACAAGGTATGGAGGTTTGATAGAAAGAGCCTGAAGCTCCGACACTCTTCTGGCTGAGGTAATGGCTACCAAAAAGGCAGTCTTCCATGACAAGAACTTCAGATCAACAGACGCTGCAGGTTCAAACAGAGGCGCGACTAATGCCTGAAGAACTAAGGTCAGGTCCCATGGTGGGGATGAATTTCTAACAGGAGGTCTCAAAAGAAAGGTACCTTTTAGAAAGGCCTTACAAATTCTGGTAGCAGCAAGAGAACCAAAGTTGTCCCCAATATTGAAATGGGAAATAGCAGCTAGCTGAACCTTTGCAGTAGATGAACTGGCCCCCCTGCTTAAAAATATGAGACAAGAATTTTAGAACCGCTGGAATAGGAGCGGTAAAAAAATCCAAGTATTTATGTGAAGCCCAAATGGAAAAAAGTTTCCATTTACTATAGTAAATCTTCCTGGCAGAGGGTTTATCTGCCGCTACCAGAATGGACTTGACTAGGGAAGAGATACCGGGAGTCCTGGCAATTAAGGGAACTGATCAGCCAAGCTGAGAGCTTGAGCTCGTCCAGATTCGGAGGGGTCACTCCTGAGGGGTGAGAGATCAGATCCGGAATGGGATCCAAGATCCAGAGAGGAGCTATGAGATGAGACCGTAGACAGGGGAACCAGACTTGACGAGGCCAGAATGGGGCTAAGAGGATAATCTTGCTCCCCAACCGCCGAGCTTTCTGTAAAAATCAGAGGAAAGTGGTGGATACGCATAAAGAAGACCGGGCGGCCAAGCATGGACTAGAGCATTTCTGGGGGCTTCCCCTAAAGGAGGAATTAGAGTGAAAAACTCTCTGTACTTCACGTTGGAAGGTGAAGCGAAGAGATCGCAGCAAGGCTAACCCCACTTGAAGATCTGCTCCGCTACGGAAGAATTCAGAGACCACTCGTAAGGGGAGAGAACAGTTCTGCTCAATTTGTCCGCCAGAATGTTTAACTGACCCGGAATGTCCTTCACTACCAGCAGTTGGTGGAGATCACCCATTCCCAAACTCTCATGGCTTCTCGGCAAAGAGGGTAAGACCTGGTTCCCCCCTGTTTGTTGACATACCAGACCACTGACATATTGTCTGACTGGCCAGCAATAGTCCCCGGAGGAAGGAAGGCATGAAGGGCCTGCAACGCTAAAAGGACCACCCTCATCTCCAGAACATTTATATGTACAACGGTCTCTGGCTGAGTCCACTTGCCTTGGACAGTCCTGCCTGCACAATGCCCCCCCCCCCAGGCGGGAGGTGTCCGTGTTCACTGTGGCCTGGGGTAGGGGCATAACAAAAGGTTGTCCTTCCCGAAGGGCTCGGGATTGGAGCCACCACATGAGGGAGTTCCTGCAAACCCTGCTGAGGGGAATCGGCAAGTGTACCGGATGATGTAGAATGGACCACTGGACTTGCAAAGTCCACTGTAAAACCCTCATGTGCAGGCGAGCGTAAGTGATCAAATTGATCGCTGCCGCCATGGACCCCAAAGCTCTCAGGACTAACTCTGCTGGGGGAGCAGGAGACTGAAGAAGAGCTAGTACATGTAGAGTCATGCTGTGAAGTCTGTCTGGCATTAGGAAAGTCTTCACCTGAAGGGAATCTATCCTGGCCCCTATAAAGTCTATAACCTGAACAGGTTGGAGGAACAACTTCTTGACATTTATAGTGATCCCCAACTGGGATGATAAACGGAGGAAGAAGTCCCTGGCTAGAGAGAGTAGATGCCTGGTGGGGGCGGTGAGGAGCAAGTCGTCTAGGTACGGGAAGACCTGTATGCCCTTGAGCCTCAGGTGGGCCGCTACAACTGTGAACACCCTGGGGGCTGTAGTGAGACCAAAGGGTAGGACCCTGAACTGGCAATGACTGACCCCTAGCCAAAAGCGGAGAAACTTCCTGGACCGTCTGTCCATGAGAATATGGTAGTACGCATCCTTGAAGTCTATGGAGCACATCCAGTCTCCTCCTGCAAGAGGGACAGGATGGACTGGAGCGTGACCATCCAGAACTTCTCCTTGGCAACGAAAAGGTTCATTGTTGACAGGTCGAGAATCGGCCTTAAGTCCCCCTTCTTTTTTGGCACCAGAAAGAACTTGGAGTAGATGCCTGATCCGGACTGGTCTGGGGGCACATGCTGAATGGCTCTTTTTTCTAAAAGCTTTTCTATTTCTAAAGCCACGGCCTCCCTTTGAGTAGGTGGAACATCTGGGAGGCGCCTTGAGTAAAGGGGCTTGTTTATGAAGGGGATTAAATAGCCTCTGGATATTATCTGAAGCACCCATCGATCTGTCGTGATGGACTCCCATTGAGCCAGGGTGCCTCAAAACATCCCCAGACTGCCTCCAGAGAGGAGCAGTCAGGCAACCCTTAGGGCTGCTGCACGGGTCAGTTGGAAAAAGGTTCCCGTGACCCGAAGTTCTTCAGACCTCCTCTGCCTCTGGGCCGGCGTCCACCTTCTCCCCCTCTGCCTCTGGGGGAAAAGGAGCCCTGAGCGTTCCGGGCCTCCTGAGATTTCCGGAACCACATCTTCTTCTGCCCTCACTGGTTCCTAGAGAAGGACCTTTGAGGGGTAGAGAAGCGGATTCTGACGGCTGACAGCTTTTTCCTGTCTTTCTTGCTCTGGACCAGCGTCTCGCGGACGGTCTTCCCAAACAGGGTAGACCTGTCAAAGGCATTCACGAAGGACGCCTTGAAAGGTTCCGAGAAATTGCAAAGCTGAAGCCAGGCATGACGCCTTAAGGCGATACTGGCCTGCTTGCTCTAGCGGCTCCTTCCATGGTGTGGGAGAGTAGCCGCATAGACGTATTTGACATTGATTTGAGAGTGGCCATACACGCCGAGAAAGTCCGTTTATCCATGGCCGACATGGATTCTGGGGGAGACTCAGCGTACTCTAACCAGGTCCCGCTGCAGTCTGATTACATGAACCAAGTAATTCAGCGCCTTAATAGAGAAGGTAGCTGAAGCAAATATCCGCTTTCCAATATGGTCCATTGCCCGGGACTCCTTGTCAGGGGGGTGGACTGAAGAGCTGTCCTGAGCTAGTTCTTTTTTGGTGGCTACTGCCACCACCATGGCATCTACAGGGGAACCATTGCTCCACAAAGCTTGGTCTGCAGGGGGGGCTCAAAATCTTGTCAGGCCTCCTGGGGATAGGCTCTACAGTGTCCAGTTCCTTCCACGCCCTGGTGGTAATCAGGTCGGCTGGGGGGGGCACCCAAGAGGTAGATGGGCCTGTGTTGAACGCCTCCAGGAATACAGACTCGTCCGAGGAAAGCTTTTTGGTGGACCCCCCCCCCTTTGGCAGAGCATTTCCATAAAGAAGACGTCATCGGGGGTGACTTGGGAGAAACTTCCCCTGCCTCCAAATCTGTATCCTCAGTAAGGGACTCAGGGGAGTCCAAGTGCCTCCTTTTGCACAGGTGTCTGTGAGGAATCTCCGAGGGGGGCTCACAAACGGATTTGTGTTCCTCCAGGGAAACTGGCTGGGGCATCAACGACACAGGCTGTCCCTGGGACTGGATGATAGAGGACAAACCGAGCTGCGAGGGAGCGGGGGTGGATCCTGAGGACAGAGAGAGGGGTCTCGATCCTCTAGAGAGAACCCTCTCCACAACGTCGAATGCCGAAGGGGAACCGGCCTCACAGGGGCCGGCACCCTCACATCCAAAGGGAATGGTATCGGAGCCGAAGTGCTCGGATCAGAGTGGACGATCAGAGTGTACGATGTGCTCCAACCGCAACGGAGCTGAAGACACACTCGCCCCCTCGGATCTGATGCCTGGCTCTCGGCTCCGAGAGCTCGGACCCAAAAAGGGATCCAATAGGCTCGAGGGCATGGCCAGCGTCGAGGTAGCAATAACCATCTGCGCCGACTCCCTGACTCTGAAGCTCCTCGGATCTGAAGACTCCGAAACCCGGTAGTGGATCGGAGAAGGAGCTATCAGGGCAAACACTGGAGCTGAACACTCCCCCCCCCCCCGGAGAGGGGGGAGCAGCAACACTCCCATCTGCAGCTGAGTCTGTAAAAAGCGACGCATCATCTGGTCCATATCTGCCTCTGAGAGGCTTCTAGTAGATCTGGACGAGGCAGCCAAAGTCGGTCTGGAGGGCCAACGAGACGGCCTCGAATATGGTCGGGCCTCCTCCTCTGGCTCCAGAGAGAAGCATGGGGAATGGAGCCATGGGGAGGAAGGCTTGGAAGTCCTCGATGGGGAAGGGAGAACCTTAGCGAGAGGGACCGAGGGGTCCAATTCGGCTCACCATTTGTGGCTTCTCTCTCTGTCCCTTTCTCTCTCTCTCCTATCTTTTTTTGCCTCTCGGTCTCCCTGAGACTAGGTGGGAGGGTGAGTCCCAGCCAGGGGAGGAGGGTCAGATGGTTGGGCAACCGCAGCCGCGGTTGTCGCTACAGAGAGGTGAGGAAGCAGAAGCCAATTCCGCGGGTAGGAGGCACACCAGAATCAGCTTATTTTTCCTGTCTCTCAAGGCCCGGGGGTTAAAGGCTGCGCAAATTTGGCAGCCTGAGGAAAGATGGGCCACCCCCAAGCAAAGAACACACTGAGTACGACCACCCGCTGGCGACAGCTTATGGCCACAGTGCACTTAGAAAAGGTAAGCTTTTGGCTATCAGCCAAACCCACACTCACACACACACACCTGAAGGAAAAAAGGGCCTACTAGGTGATAGAGATACGAAGGATAAGAGGGATATAGAGTAAAGTAAGAAGAAAAATGAATATCTATCAAAACAGAAAAACTACACACACAAACAACTAAATACCCAAAGTTTTATATATAAAACTGGAAAATACTAAACTCGCCTGGAGCTCAAGGAATCCCATGCTTGGCAAAGCCACGGCAAATGAGATCTGGGGACTGGAAGGAGGTTGCAGGGTAGTATGGGGTAAGGGGGTGGAGCTTGGATCTTTAGCTTGGTATGCTGCCGGCTCAGATCCGTATCGGATCCGTAACCCACAGGTTGCTGATCAAATGAAGTTAACTACTTCAGATCAATTGTTTTTTAATACATTTTTCAAGTAGTCTGGAGAGAAGATAAGGTTGCTTTAGGTCTACAGTTAATGTCAGTGTCCTCATTTGTGCAGACAGATAAAGTGTGACTTTTTCCAGTGACAGGGAACATTGGATTCCTCAACTCTCAAATCTCTAAGCTATAAGATACAGATTAATAGAAAAATGCAGACCCTAATATAGCTTTCTAATAAAACATTGCCAATTTCAAACAGGTGCACAGAAGTATTACTGTTGGTACAAACTTCATACCCGTGTGTGGAAATATTGTTTGCATCTAGATTCAAATCAGTAATTGATAACCATTAATGTATCAACAGAACTGCTGCCATTCTTTGAACAAATGGTCATGCAGAACTTCATAAAAATACAATTTTTTTTTTGTCCTTTCATTTTTGCTTTGGCTGGGGGCGGCGAGTCCAATGTTTGAGTGGAATTACGCTCTATGGCAACTCTGGCAAATAATCCCAATTGGTATTGGGGCGGGCATTTGAACTTTACAAGAACTGATATGGTGCAATGTCTTCTTGCTTTCTCCTCTGCAGGGACTGCCTTTACTGATGACAAAGAAGTTGAGAATACAAGACTTAGATTTCTTCTCCTCCCTCCACAGGGGTACTAGCCACAGGGTAATTCCAACTAAAAATGTTACTGCCTTAAATCAATAATACGTCATGCTACCACTCTTCATCAACATTATGAAACTTTTACAGTGGACAAAGAGGCACTTGTTAATTGTACATTTTTTTTCATATCTTGCACAACCTATTTCTGCTCATCAACATAGTGATCAATTAATTTTTAATCAACGTTGTGTATAAATTAACAACTGCAATCAGTCATGCTCTGTACTGTTTTTTATCAGATGAAGCCTACTGATGCATATATGTTTTGCAGATAATTATATTGCAATGCTGCTTCTTTTGAGTAAAACCTTCAGATTCTTTTTGTCATAATTCCCAATTAAAAAAAAAAACACATGCACTGCATATCATCAAACCTGTCATAAAACCTTCCGTCTACACCATGTTTCATTAACAGCATTGTTCAACATCAGTATCTTCACTGCCCAGGTTAAAGTCAGCATGCTGACACTGACGCATGACTGCACAGCTAATTTAAAATGTGTACACACACACACACACACACACACACACACACACACACACACACACACACACACACACACACACCTCTACTGAAACAGCAAAGCAATTAAAAATAAACTTTTACTCAACCTTAAAAAGCATATCTACCTTGCGAAGAATGTGTCAAATTGGTGAAGTCAGTTTCTCCAACAGTGGAGTTTGCCTTTTTCTCCATTGTTGTGAGATCTTGGAGTTGGTATATACAAACTGGGATGCGAGGTGCAAAAAATGTTTCCCAAAGGTAGTTTCAGTGAGAAGTTTTCGAACTTCTTACCATCACTGAAACTACATTTGGCAAGTCAACATGATTCCAATCTTGGCATGCTCTGCCATCTAGGAGACAAATAACTGACAAATTCAGTGCACACCTACTAAAATAAAACTCTTACCACAGGATATGACATACTAAGCTAAAATGGTGTTAAAGTTATAGCACATTTCCTAAGAAAAAGCTTTAGCTATGGGACAAAATTTTAAAGGTAAATGTAGCTTCTTTATGTATCAGCATACCCTTTGTATATTCCTTCTTTATTTTACAACAGTACAGTGAAAATCCCCTTCATTGTATCATATACTCTCAGAATGCATGGCTATAGATTATCAAATGTCTTAAGGACATCTGTAGAGATTTCTATGATCTATTCAAACTTACAAGTTAAACACCACTGAAATGGTACATTAATAAGCAAAGAAACTATTAGAAATAGTTGAGAGGGGGCAAAGGATGAACAGTTCTCTGGACTACATAAAAAAAATGTTTGTGCAGTATGTTTACAGTACCACTGAAACAGTTTAGACTTTCTAACCAGACAAGTGTCATTAACGCACAAAAGACATCAGGATGGTGCATACCAGAATTTGAATTATAAATGTTGAGCTTGTTTTGTTCCAAAGGATTGCATTCACATGTGACTGCTGTAGAAAAATCAGAGGATATTACTGTATGTATGGGGGGAGGGGGTCTGACTGTAGTGAGCTGATACTTGACTGCTTTATCCAGGTGGTCTTGCACTGACTGGTTATTTCCTTGACCCTGAGATTATTGCTATGCCCTGCTGGCCAATGAGCAATTCTCATTACATATAAGGGGGTACTTTGTTCTAGACCCTTGTGCAGTTTGGATTTAATCCGTTCAAGTTACTGAATGGTTCTTGCCCCTGCTACATTACTAGCCAGGCCAGAACAGGCAACTCTTCTGTCTTGCCTCAGAGCATAGTATTAGTGATAGTACTAGTGCAAGTACTTTAAACACAGCCATCCAAAGGCATCATAGGGAGAAGTTGGGTGTCTGCTTTACCACTTGTAAGCCCATCAACACACAGTGTGTGCCTACTGGAGGGTCTGTACTGAAGGTCCTTCATAATGCCACTTAGGAAGTAAAAATAAGGCCATCTGTAATTCAAAGTCTGCATTCTCCCTCAAGTCACTGCAGATGCAGCAGTTTCTAAACCAATCATGAACACTAATCCTCTCTACTGGCTACATCTGCATGTAGCTGACTGATATCAGTGAACTGCCCCTCACTAAAACCTTTGGGAAAGGAAATGAGAGCAAGGCAGTCATTTCTCCCACAGAACCTTTGAGTTCTCATTATACCATCAAATCAGTTTAACATGCTTTTATAGCAGAATTCAGCCAGACTCTCCCTTACCTGCAGACTCCCAGCCACTGCAACCTTGATAGTATATGTTCACATTCTGTACTGCCTAGTTGGGCTCTAGGGATTTATTTTTAATTTAGAGTTATCCATCCGTGTGTGGCTGCTGCAGTAGTTGCACACTGGGTAGAAATGCAATGGATGCAGTCATGAACTGTTAATCACTTGCAGGGAAATGCCACCTCCAAGGACCCCAGTCTCGACTGGACAGTCTATGGCAAGACATATGAGATATGCTCCCTTTCTTAAGCCCAGGAAGAAGTACCCACACTTTTTCCTCATCACTCCTCTCCCTCCTCAACTGGTCATTCAACACCTATGTCACAAGTTTAACTCAAATCTTCAGAGGTGCAGAAAGACACCCTGCCCCTGTGCAAAAATGCTAACACGGTACCTATGAGAGATGGCATAACAGATACAGAACAGCACAGCTCAAAAGTAGAGGCAGATTCTTGTGAAAGACCATGATCAGATCTTTTTGACACTCATCACTTGTGGCATGCTTCTCCCAATTATGATGTCAACATCCGGTCATACAAGCCTGAGACATTCAGTCTGCAGTCCCTTCATTGTTCATATGGGAAGGCTACACGGTCCGAGTGCTCACTGCTTTGTACCAGTTAAGAGTATGTCTCATTCCCTCACTCTGAATCCCTCTCAACAGCAGAGCTAAAAGGGGCACATCCCCATCTCTAGCACGGATAATGAGCAATGTTCTTTAGTTTATTTTCACCTGCCAAATGATCCATCCTTTTTTGAGGATCTTTACCAACTAATCACAGTCTACATACAGTAATATAAAAGAAATATACATTGGTAACAGTTTCCATTATACATGTACTGTTCCCACTAATTCCATTTATTTAGATTTTTTTTCCCCTTTCCTTTTCTAAAGATCCCACCTAAAGTTCTTGCATCTCCTCTACAATATGCAATATTTCAATTACACTTGGTTTAGATTTTAATTTCTATTTTCTACCAATTGCTTTTTTTGGCAGCCAAAACCATTAAGCTTAGTAATACTTCACTTTATATGTGCAATTCAGATTCTATATCCTGGCTCAAAAGATGAATTTCCTTTCTACTATCAGCTTGAGGAAACAGTCTACTAGTGGTATAAAAATAACTTTCCAAACATCCTCAACCTTGTGGACTTTAAGCATACTCGGGAGCCTCGCAGATCTCTTCTCATTAATCCTTTGTAAAGTGTCTTTCCATTCTCTCTTTCTCGATCACTTCTAACCTCCTCTGATTATGAAATATTTTATATATCTTACTAAATATCCCTTTAAAAGCAGTTTCTAGTCTACTCTCAATTAAAATCTCTGCTTCAGCTGGCATATGACTTAGCCGTCCCCTCACTCATTCACTTTGCCTATTACTCTATCAATCCCTTATAGGGAAGGCTATGCTTCTGCTTAGCCGCATTCCACTCTATTACATTTCCCTCAATAGTCATCTGCTCCAAATACCTTGGGGTCTTAGTTTTTTTTTTTTTTTAATTTCCAGTAAGTTCCCAATTCCTCTTCTATTTTCTATACCCTAGCTCACAGGCATCCTATTGGTAAAATCTCCTTTCTCCATTCCAAAACTGGCTGAATTGTTTGATTAAATTCTACTACCTTATGAACACAATACATTGCATAGCTACTGTTGATCTCCTCAAACTTCCCTGCCCATTGTTCCACCATTATACTTTCCATTCTGATTTACAACATTGTTTTAGTTACATATGAGCCTTAACTGCATAGCTCTGAAATACCCCTAAAAAACAGGCAACCCAATCCATCTTTGCTCTATGTGGAGAACCAACTTCTCACTTAATTTTTGTATTCTTCTCCTCTCCTAAAAATGCCCTCAACTCTGTATACTACTTATCCACAATTTCTTCTCTGGTTGATAAAATCTACTCGACCCATATACAAGACTAAAACTATAAGCATTTTTAATGTTTTATCCAACTTTCCATATCCATAATCAATATTTTCTAGCTTCTTAATTCATTGTATTATACTTAGTTTGGTCGCTTCCTACATGCTAACAAAGTTCGCAGATGACTGCAAACTGGGCGCCATAATTGATACTCCAGTGGACACAAGCATCCTTCAGAAAGGCCTCATAGAAACGAATAACTGGTGCCAGAGCCATGGCCTTAAACTGAACGCCAAAAAATGTATAGTCATACCCTTTGGGAAAAAACAAAGTACCCACAAATTACCACATAGGTGGCAACCCATTAAGTATGGAAGAAGTAATCAGGGACCTAGGGACCCAAGTTGACAGTAACCTCTCATTTGACACTCATCTTGCTCTCCAAACATCAGTCTCTAGGTCAAACTCAAGGTACACCTGATTCTTCTAGTCACCTCCAGCTTTTTTTCATCAACCACTTACCTTTAGACTAATGGAAAAAAAATTCACTGGCAAAATATTTTTATTAACCCTGTCATGGTCAGAAGAATGTGAAGAACCCCCTCTCAGCCTGCTGGCCTGCACTTTTGTTGGCTTAGCTTTTTTTTTCCTTTTTTTCCGTTAAGTGTGTTCTTCATCCAAAAATGTCTTTGATCTGACAGGAAAAAATATTCTGAAAACAGCTGGATATAGCAACTTTAATCTCACTCCTGCCTTTTGAAAGTCTGATTGCGAGGATAAAATTGCTTCTCTTTTGCTTGATGTACACCATATAATCACGTTCCACAATTTGATGTCCACAATTTTTAATACTTTTCCCTTGTGCCACAGTTTTGTCAGGAGTAAGACTTTCTGCTGGTTATGACTACATATTTACTAATATAAGTCATGGATGCATTCTCACAGCTAGATATAGAGCATATATATGCTATACCCTTTTCAATTAATAGAACTTGCTGTGGAACACTAGTCCAGTTGCATATTTGCACCTTCATAAAATGAATAGAGTTTATTCCTCACATTTTCTCTCATACAGCAGAAATTCTCATGATTTCTCCACACACTCTGCCTTCTAACCCTACTATATTTGGAAACAGGCTCTACTTAAGCCTCATATTCAGCTAGTCTTTTCCTCATTTCAGACAATTTCTGCAGCTATATCAGCGTATCAGAATAGCTATTTAAAGCTTTTTTTGTATTTTCCAGCCTTTTAGGTTCATAGGTTCATACTAGGCTATCTGCCCTAGGGCATTTATAAGCCTAGCCAGAGTGTGTTTGGCTTTCACCACCCATTTTAAATTAATTTTGCTATGCCTTTTTTTGAGGTTAGTATACTGTGCCTCTGTCTAACAGTGACACAGAAGTGATAGCAGGGGTAAACCTACGATCTCCCATCCACTCATCAAGATTCCTCTTGAAGAGAGTCAATGTGGGACTCCCCTCCAATATTTCATTTATTTTAAACACCTCTGAATGCATTTGATTTTTTCTCTAAATTATTGGAAGCCATCTCCTGCCCTAAAGCTAAAACTTGCAAGTGCTTTTTGCTGAGCAGCTGCAAGATTCTTCCCAGCCAGAGCTTTTTCTTCTCCCTTTCTAACTGGTTTATTTACTTTCACCAAATTTCTTGTTTGGTGGGCACCCAGGCAGTAAAATTCCTGACAAGTAATGGAATTTTATCCATACTTAACCTTTACAAGCTTATTTTAAACAATACTTCAGCTTTCACACTGGGAGTGCACTAGTCACCTGTTGCTCAGTGAGCAATCATTTCTGAAGAAAGTCAGATGATCCATCCTTTTGAGACTTTACAAAAAAACGAAGTCCTTCACTTTCCTCATAGAAGCTTAATGTTTATATAGGGAGAGATGAAGGATGATGGGAGGAGCCCCTGTTACAACCACCCATGGGAACTGCTCACTATGTATACTGTTTTGACTTTATGCCCATTAAGATTGGCAACCTTTATGACTCGAGTAGTCAGACTTTGTCCAACCATACTAGGGTTTTGGCTTGCATAATTTCATAAGTCCAGCATAAGGAGAAGCTCTAGACAGATATGGCAAAAGATTATACATTTCTGCTAAACTCAGCCTGAATACCCCTAATTAATATTGGTTATTAGACTCAGTTTTAGTCCCCCTCACTCCTCCGGAGCCACAGTTTAGACATGCTCCCTGAACACTAAGTCAATGAATCAAAATTCTTCTCTAACGACTTTTGTGGTGAAATGTCATGTTACCTGTTGCATAGCTCATACATCACTTACATGAGAGGAACAGCTAACACTGCAAGCACCTATCTATGCAGAATGACTAACTGTCTCTACAGTGAGGTCCACCAATCCATCATAAATGATACCTTCTAGGGAAATACCCTTTCGTATGGCAGTCTTCAGGATACTACTGATGACTTCCACAGAAGAAGAAAAGAAGTGTAAGCTGTTGAAGATAAGCACCTTTCTCTCTATGCCAGTTTGTCTTACAGATTATATCACACCATTAAAAGGAAAATGCCTCTTCAAAGGCAAAGGATCCCATCCAATTTTCAGGTGATACTCTACCTGTAGAACAGTACAGTTGTGGAAATTAACTTACCATAACAGTAGATGCGCAAATGATCACTGCTGCAGTAGCCTTAGTCTTAACTATATGGATTCTAACTTGCCAAGAATGTAACTGCCAGCCAACTTCCAAAGCTTAAGGGCACCATCCATATGCCCAAACCATTATCCAGCTCAAGCAGAGCTGAATAAAAAGTAATAAAAACAAACAAAATAGTGGGATGGATGAAGGGAGCGGCTACTGCAGCAGTGCCCAACTGAACATCTCCATTAATGGTAATTTTAGATACGCAACCATGCTATGTTCATCCCACTTGTCACTGCTGCTGTAGCCTTATATACATGATTAACTGACTAAAAGGTGGAGCAAGGAGGAAGGTCTAGGAACCGCTAGGGAAAGGTCATAAAACGCCTGCCCTAGACCTGGAGAAGGAATCTAGTTTATAGTGCTTTGTAAGGGTATATACAGAGGATCCAGTTGCTGTTTCTAGAATACTTCTAGAATCCACCATGGGTATAATCACCTAGTTTTGGTGGGTATAATAAAAGGCAATAATAGCATGAGACAACCACATGAATTTGACTTGCATTGTGCTTTTTTCTTAACTTCAAAAGAAATGAACTCAGCAGCATTTTTGAAAGTTTTAGTTCAGTCATGATAACTTCTGAGCATTTTCTGGACATTCAAAATACAGAATATCCCTTCCCCCTAATTTTTAGGTTTATCCTTCACCCTCATTTTTTCATTCTGGACAGAAGAGACAGAGATGGACAGCTTGACTCAAAGTAAACTCGGGTACCACTTTAGGCATAAAAGAAGGATTAGTACTTAAGGAAACACCAACTTTGTGGAAAAGGAGATAAGTTTAACCCATCATAAGAGCTTGCAACTACTCTTGTTTTCCATATTAAGAATATCAAGTCTGAAGGGCAGATTCAAATGGAACTCAAGTTAATTTTCCCAGATTCAAATGGAGCTCAAGCTAATGTTTCCAAGACAAAATAAAGAACCCAGGATGAAATAACCTGTTTTCTAAGAGGCCATATACGAGTGTACTGAAAGAGGGGGATCCATGGGCAGATATGCTGAGATGGCTGACAAATTAACCTTGATAGAGTAAGATAGGTCACACCAATGCTGTAAAACCAGAGAAATGGTAGCCCAGAATGGGTGCTGGTTAAGTTATCATCAACCAGAATAGTTTTCATTTGCTATTATGATTTTCTAGTAGCAAACTTTCTTACCACCACCTGTTCACATTGTCAGAAAACAGGTGCTTAAAAAGAATTGGGACTCTATTATCCAGGCAGTCATTTGCAAGTTTGGGGTTACCCACATACCCCTATAACACAGCCCTAGCAACTCTTGAAACACAAAAGTAAGAGAGGAAAGGCATAAAGAAAACCTGAGATACCCAAAGTACTGAGAAAAGCAATGAAGAGCAGGTTATACCTGATCATGTTGGCACCTCTGTGGCCAAGGCAGCAATGATTATCTGTGTTAAAAAAATCCTGTTCTCTTGTCACTTCCACATCTTGTGCAACCTTCTGTCTCAACAGCTAGGGACTCATGCTCACATATCTAAAGCACACACACCTCATGATCTGGAAGACAGAACTTTAACAGAGCACTGGGACACCTTCCCATCTATGGTCTCGTGGAATTAGGAGGTTACAAAAATCAAATCCTATTTGCCAAAATGGATCAAATTTTCACTCCAGTGGAGACGGAACAGTATCTGATCTAAGAAAATGTCTATTCAAGAAATTCCCCTTTACATCTCATCTTTGTTTGACAAAGGCCTTTTGCGCACATTAGTCATGGTATAACTTTTTGATTTTTTTAACTGCTAACCCTTTTCCCCAACTATTCACTCTTTAAAGCAATGGCTGGGAAGAGTAGTGCATTTGGTGCACCTAGACAAACATGTGCCTCCTCCATAGGACTTAAACTTCATTTTAGAAAAACCTGACCAGTTTTCTTCAACCCCTATATAATGCCTTAGAAAATTCCATTCTAGTGGCCATAAGTTTAGCTGTAAGAATCTCAGAATTGCAAGCCTCAACAAGCAATGCTCATTACATGGTCTTCCATAAAGACATGGAGGTCTCTCTCGTTCATGCTCTTCTCCAAAACAAAGCATTTCAGCTGTGATACTTATGAGTAGTATGATGGCCAAAACAGCATTTATGGGTCACTGCTTTCCAGTGACATCATTAGAAAATCTTTCATAACAGAATACAAATGCAATCTTTTTTTTTTTCAAAATACAGTTAAAGGGTCCAAAAATCAACAGTGCTGTGTGACACACACACTTCATCCATTTAAGACTGATTATTCCATTCAGGTGGCAAAAATTTTAAAATAAATAAAAGTGCATAGTGCACTTTCTTACACAGCCCTAAATCAACACTGCACTTATGCTTCCCGAGGGATGCCCACCTGCTGATGTAATCAAGATGAAGGCAGGCATCCTCCAACTGTTTTACTCTACATCATATATGACTTTCTGCAACATAAAACCTTATGCTACACTACACCTGCCATGTTAAGAATGACAACATATGGCCATGTGACCTAAAGCTGGTTGCTATAGAAACTAACAGCAATATTCTGTATGCGTTGATGTCTGCATGTCCCATGCCTGATTTGGTGCTGGGAACTGTAAAAACAAAGAAAACTGAAAAATCTACTGGACGTTTGTTTGGCTGTTACTTGTTCTTTTTCAAATTTTCTTCAAGAGTCTGTTCCTCAACAATTTCTAATATTAAAAAATGCTTCCTATGACAGGGAGTCAAATGAAAACCCCAAGAAAGTTTACATAGGAAGTGGGACCAGAAAGAAATAAACGCTTTTTTTTTGTTATAACCAAGCTGTTTTACAGAAACTGTACATAAATACAATACAACGCACAACTGTTGTTCCAGTTCCATGGCACAGATGGATGATGCCCTGATTATGACCCAGATGACCCAGAACAATTACTGCCAAGAACACTAAAGGAGCCAGGTGGAAGAAAATGGGAATGAGCAGTTGATGTCAACAACTTCCATCCTGTAAGGACAGGGGCAGTGCAGCCTACTGCAGTGCTATCATTTACCAGAGAGGGAGGTGTACGTCATAGTAGCACTATAAGCAGAGGATGTGTGCTTGGCTCTGCCAAGCTATATCCACAAAGCATCCATCATGGGGCATGGGTGAAATATGCATGACTACAGGGAAGGTGCCGCGGGCCCTCACACTAGCCAGTGAGGGAAAAAGTCAAGCCATGGTCACCTGGACGACAGCCAGGTTTTGAGAAATGAATGGATGATAATGGTGACTGGATGGTTGGTAGGCATGGGAGATGGGGGGGGGGGGGGGGGAGTGCTAAAAAAAAAAAAAAATAGATGCTGATGCAGTTTGTGCTATAATCACTTGTTCAGCATTGTGAGCAGATCAAAAGGCAGTAAAACTCAACCCTGACATTGGGAAGACCTGAAGGCCGGCTATTCTTTCCCCAGAGCAAGTACTTTGATTAAAGTTCCAATACAGGCAATGCAGTGAACATAGGGGGAGGAGTGGAGACTCAGGTTGCACTTCTGAGATGTCACTCATTGGATGACACATTAAACAGTCTGTCTACTTGAGTTGGAAGTAGCTTAGAGTATTAATTACATGCTCCTAACCTATATCCAGAAAAGTAGAGAAATTTCTTTAGTTTCTTAACCAAATTATCACTACTCTGTATAACTCAACACCAAAGTGGTATGGAATGTCACATCTCTAGCAGCCTACACACACCTTGCACTACAGAGCATTTTCTGAAAAATAAGTTTAAAAAGGATACAATAAACAAAAGTAAACATTTTGTGAACAATAAGAGCTATTTAAACTGTACGAATTTTAATATTATCAGTTAGTTCTCCTAGCAATGATAGCACATTCATAGTATTTCCTTAAATGCTATATTATAATGCACACAAATGCAAAATTATATTTTTGCTAAACTTTCACAAACAATTTATCATGTTAGAACATTTTTAACCAGATACAAGATGCCATAGAACAAGGAATTCCTCTATTAATGCATGCTTCAGACATTTAGAAAAACATGAAAACATACGCTCTATTGTGTAATTAACAGAATAAAAACACTGAACATTTCTCAAGATGTGCAACCAGTGGAAATTTGAAAGAGTTTTCTTCAGCATCAAAGGTTTCACCTATGCCATGCAACACTTTGTGCAAGTCACTCGCTTTCTGAAGTATAAAGTACATATGGACATATTTTCATAATTACTGACAACTAATAATACATCAGGTATAGTGTGATATGAAAGGACACTGACAATGAATTTTTCTGTCTCCCACATGTCTACTTTACCCACACTTAAAACTTTCATGACAAATGCTTATACTGTTAATTGAATCCAAAGTATTTTTTTGACAGTTTACTTCTGCTGGAGCATATCATTGCTTTTGTAGTGACAGGATAAGATTCCTCATCTTGCAATGGAACTTTTATGGTGGTGTAGGAGAAGTGTTTCACATTCCCTACATACCACTATCCTGGTACACTTAACTTGTTAAAGTGGGTGTCTACTTGCCTTTTTATGGATGATGTCAACAGCATTTCTTCAAAGACGAAAGGGGTACGTATATACATAGCATATGTAAATTTGTGTGCATCCAGAGCTTCCAAGTAACCTCAGGGATGATTAAGTCAGTCTTGTTTCTGAGATGATATAAACATTTTTTCTGCATTGTTTCTCCCTTTACAATCACATTTCCCAGTGTTAATATAATGCAGCTGGCAGTGCATTCATCTTTGAAATTAAAGGTTTTATGGTGTAGTTCCAGTGACAGCAGTCACACATGAAAGAAAAAAATTGGCATCACAAGCCATGAGAGAAGCTATGACGAAAAGCTGTCACTGTCTGGAGCTAATAAAATATTAAACGCATGATCCCTTCTATCAGTCCAAGTACTAGTGAAATCTCATTGTGATTGCAGGTAGAATGAAAAGAATTCAAAAAAGAAAAAAATATTCTCAGTACCTTAATCAACTTCATTTTTTCAAAAAAGAATTAGTGCTTGCAAACTGCAGTGTGTGTGTGTGTGTGTGTGTGTGTGTGTGTGTGTGTGTGTGTGTGTGTAAAAGAAAGCATGTACATATACTGACTTATTGTCACATCTTTGCTACCATTCTTAAGCACGGTATGTGCAAAGCATTTTAAGATGAACACTATACAGGTAGTTTTAATTCTTCAAAATAGAGGGACATCGTCCAATGCAGAATTTCAATGTTACAGACTGTTAAATTACTACACAGTGAAATCTGGTTACTTTATTTTTAACAAACAGTACCAGGAGGAAGGAAACCACTCAATAAGATGTTGTTACTTTTAAGGCACACACAGGAACTGCAGGTAGCACTGGTGTTCTGTCATTTACATGGGCTACTGCAAACACAGTTTTCAGTCTTGGAACTAGTGACAGTCGCACAATGAAAGCAAAAGAATAAAGATCCTGACTGGTTTCGATTCCAACAGTGGTAACAGGAAATCAAAGGGTATTAGTGCACTTGCAACAAAAATAATAGAGACGTTTCTTGTCTTTTTTAGGTCTTGCTTTTCTTTGTTTAGATGAATGACAGAAATCGACCCTTATCTCCCATTTTTACTTTACTAAGGCTGAAGGGACTTCTCTGTGAACAGCTGAAGGACCAGTTTTCTTCTGTACTCACCAATGAAATCTGCATGTCTGTGCACATCGTACTAAAATATGGAATGTGAGATCATGCTTAACAATGGGCATGGGATAATCATTTACCCTCTGTCATACTGTTCTCATGACCAGCCTAGCTCTTTTCTTAATGTTAAACAAGATTATTTGCTAAAAAACTGAAATGCACTCATGTGCTGAGGGCCAAGCAAGCAATTTTGAAATGGACTCAAAAGAATGCATTAGTGAAAAATTACAGCTACACAGATGTGTTACATATACACATTTCTTAATACCTAGATGTGTTACATATACACATTTCTTAATACCTTTACTACAAAAGTCTTTGGCTGCAATACCTGTTCAACATTTAGTAATTAAACTAATAAGCACAGTCATTTTTATTACTCAGCATTTGGGCATGGCTACTTACTTTCATTTGTGAAGTATCCCGTCTGGCTTGCACATTTGTGTCACTTACAGCATGCACCAACTCTTTCTGTAAAACAAACAGCAATTACAAATCATTACAATGAAAAAGACAAGGACAAATAAGCATGCTGCATTTTCAATGGTGTATCATGAATTAAAGCAATAACATGCTTGTTAAGGTACTTAACATAATAGAAGATCTTCAAGGAGAGGTAACTAACACTAAATATCATCTGGGGTTGCCCACTTTTTGATTCTTGGTTCGGAGGAAGTTTTTTTTTCTGTAAGAAGAGAGTATTCTCTCTGCAAGGAAACAAGGCAGGTTTCATGCCAAGCCAAGAAGTCTACAGACGTTGATGGTACAAATGCTGCCTATGTTATCCTGTGCTGTTCACAGCATTCTTTGGTACTTTGTGTCTGGATTCAGAAGGAAATATTTTTTGGTAGTCAAATATCACTTTCAACTACCACATGTAGTACACAGTGTAAATGATGCCCAGAAAGCACTGTGAATGTGTGCCATAGGATGCAGAGCAATAACTCTGGATAAAGACGTAGTTGTCAGAGTACTGTCCATCACTTAAAATTATACATGCTGTATATGTGAGTTTATATGGGTACCAGAAAAAATTGTACACTAATCTGGTGACAAATGGACTCGGCTGTTATCCCTGATACTGCACAAAAGTAGGGATTAAAAGAAAATTATTTAAACCCACTACTCGCTGAACTCACTTCCAACACACACACGCACTTTAAGGAAAAAAGAATTGACAGAATATGACGACTCATTCCTGTCTTGGTAAAAGACAAAATGTGATTAAATGCATGCATTCTAGGTTATTCATATTTCTCACATACAAATATACACTGATTACCTGTTTAATTCAGTTCTGGGTCATGCAGGGGTTGGAGAGTATCCTAATAATTCACTGACTAAATAAGGCATCCAAGCACTCACTTTCTGTGTGCATGTCCAAAGGGACTTGCCCCTCAAAATTTTTTCCACAAATAATTATATGTATCGATATGCATGCACATGTGTGTTTGCATATACATGTGTACACACTAATGTGACATGAAGATAAATATATGGATAAACATTGCATTTGGTATAATTACAACAGTGAGAAATTGTAGACGTGAATATCTGTAGGCAACATGGGACACCAGGTGACCTACTTCATATCTTTTGGATGTTTTATATATCAATCTATATCTAAATACACACACACACACACATATATATATATATATATATATATATATATATATATATATATATATATACATATATATTACAGTTAGATAAGATCTTACCATAATGGTAGATGTCCTCATCTTCACTGTTGCAGTATTCTTTACAATAGGGATCCCCTGCCAAGACTGGCTTGATGTCCAGCCAGTATACCAAAGCATTTAGGTTGCTTTAAGGTATGCCATACTTCACACGTATGTTCCCAGAGTAGAGCGTAGGGAATAAAGGTGACAACCAGACATGTGACAGCGTAACTTTTCCTGCAGGGTCTGCATCACTTCCCTGCTTTCCTGCCACACTGTTGTGAGGGTCACATTAGTGACTTGCTTTTTCACCTTCTGCCATATCCTCTCTCATTGCTTTTTATAGTAGCATTCCTCAAACATTAAGTGTCACTATCCCCAATTCTGTGGACTGCTAATGACTCTGCTTTATCTTTACTGTTCAGACCAATGTTTTTGATACGCTGAGGAGTGGGACTTTCCATCTGCTGTTCAGTCAGTCACCATACCGGAAGTCTCCTACAAGAAACTTTTCCATACAACAGGCAGAATAATGTAAGAAGAGAGACACTCCTAATAAAAGTATGTGGAGGTATCATTCAGCCCCCAACATGGTATACACAGAAGCTGATCAGGACAGCAATGCTACCGAAGGGGAGAAACTACTAAGTCATGTTTCTTCAGTATGTGGAAGCACTGGAAACATTCTGTAGTAAAAAAAATATATACCCTAAAGAAAGGAAATGTACATAGATAGGCTGTATGTGAACATGTCTACATACATAACATATACATGTCTACGTACATAGGATCATAGGAGAATATTAGGGTAACAAACCTAAAGGGCCTTTTTTTTTTTTTTTTTTAAAGTCTAGCCATGCTTTCTAGAAATATCAGATATGTACAGACCTCATATGTTATGTGAGGGATACAAACTTGGACATGAGAATTTGAGCATTTACAGGCTTCCTCTATACATCAGAGAGGCAGGTGCAGACCAGGGGCAATCTGATTCCCTTGCCACTCTTCAAGTTTTGCTTTAATAAATGCAAGGAGAAACTTTGATTCACATGGATGGGAGGCCGGTTCCAGCAGAAGGGGCAGTTGCTGAGACATCTCTCTCTCTCCAATATGCCCCATTTATATTGCTGCCTAGCATTAAGGTGCCTAGATAGAGTGTTTTTTGTACCATTTGTTTTGCAGATGTGCAACAGGTCCATTAAGGTTGGATAAGACGGTGTTTTGCATGGTTAGCACAGGTCACCTCTCAGCCACCTGTAGGAGGCACAGAAAAAGGACAATGCTTTGAGACATGTAGGATTTGTTTTCTATACCTTTTTTTTTTTTTTTTGTGGAGGAACCTCTGTGGTCACCCTCTACTGCATATGCTTGGTAAAGTGCATACCAAATAGTGCATTGCAATCAATGATTCTTGGATCTGGATGCCATATACTTGCTTACAGGTTGTGCAGCATTAAATTATTTTCTTACAACTGTAGACACATGATGGCCTTTGCCTACGTGTGTTCCCACACTCCTGACTACTGGATCTAGTCTTGGGGGGGGTGTATTAACGATGTAATCTGCAAAGGTAGCAATCTTAAAGAAGGATAATATTATGCACTTCTTAGAATTGAGTTTACGACTGACTATGGAACAGTTAATAGTCTGTCAAGCCCTCTTGGAGGATGTTTGTCATGGGAGGATTCAATGACTGCACCTAATTTGCAATTATCTGCAAATCTGATCTGCCAGAGGCCTTTAACATTAGCCTTGACTTCAGAGAAGCAGATGCAAATAACAGCAAACCCCAGCACCAAGCACTTGTGTTTCGGCTAGTAACTGGCCTTTTTTGTGGAGATGTGTGCCCCAATCTAATTTCTTGCATCCTATTTGTAAGCCAGCTGGCTACTCAACAAATAACATAGGGGGTTATACCTAGTTCAATGCGCTTGTCTACAGTGGCAGAGTGGGGACTTGTGTCTAATGCTTTGGTCAGGCCAATGTTGGCAGTAAGCAGCATTTTGTCCTCATTCACTGCTTTGGTGATCTTCTCAAGGAAGTCCACCAGGTTAAGTAGGCATGACCTTCCCTTTGATGAAACCAAATTGAGTTGGATCCAGCATCTGAAGTTTCTTATGTCATTACTAACCATGTCCACAATAATTCTTTCCATGGCCTTTCATATGAGTTTAATCAGGCTTATGGTTTAGTAGTTTCCTAGATCCATGGATGGCCAGGTCTTGTACAGTGGGATAAACAGCTGCAGTCCTCCATTTGTTTAGCATGAGGCAGTTTGAAAGCTATGATTAAATAGTGCTTCCCGGGGCCCTGAAAGGTCCTGTTTCATGCTAGAAAGAGCATCATGGGATATTACCCGGTCCCATTGATGTAATATTGTTTGCTTTGGAGGGTGCATTGAGAACTTATTACCTTGAAAAGTTGATGGAAGTTATGTTTGCAGGTAATAGGTGCTTGGAGGAGAAAGTGGGGTAAAAGTAGCTAGTAAGTTGGCTGTGTCATCAAGCACAATTTAGATGGCTCCATTTACAATTAATTTGGTACATTGTTGTGTATTGTTTTTGAAGTTTCACACATAACTGAAGAATGCCTTTTGGTCATCTTCAGCTTAGGACGCTACGTTTACTTCAAAACTGGCTTGGGCTGATGTAGTCAGTCTCCTGAATTGTTTATTTAGTTTGATGAGGGAGTTCCTTCCTTGCTGGTCATTGTATTTCCTATTTTTGGCCAGGATTTGCTTCCATTTATTATATAAGCGATAGATGTTGTAAATCCACCAGGATGACTTGTTTTTTCTTGAGCTTGTCATTAATTTATTTCAGGCAAGTGCCACAGCCTCTTTACAGCTGTATGTATGATTGCAGAGATTTCTTGCGAATGACTCAGTGTAGGCAGTGGTGTCCTCTGGGATTGGGGTTGGGGCTTGAAATTTTGCCACTGTGTTACTTAAAAGTGGGAAGTTTGCCTTGGAATAATTTCTAAAAGTTCCAGTGTTTCTTGGTGTCCAAGGCTTTATTTTTATTTTAAATGAGACAGCTTTATGGTCTGATCTAACTAGTGAGGACAATACACTTGGAAGGGTGCAATGTATGAATATACACTTATGTATGAATTCTTAAACAACCATTATCAACAGGATGCTATAAGACAAATAAAAAAAAGATAGTATAATACTTTGTATATTACTAGAAGAGGTCATCTGAAGCACAGACATTCTGCATGGAATGCAGAAATGTAGTTTACAAAACAGGGCTTTTATTTTCACCACCACCACCAATGATGCCTTCAAGGAAATATCTTAAACTTGTCTTAAATTTTCTTTCTCATGAGACTGAGCAAAATGCCAATAGTGCTTTAAAACCAAGTTCTGTCCAACTGTAACAATTTTTAAAACAGAAAAAAAAACATCCTAACTGAAAGGGCTTAGTTTGCTTCTGGTTTATCAATTTTCATTTACTTTTTTCAGTACAGATATGCAAACCTTAGCAGGCCTGTGATGGTCCATTGTATGTGTAACATATGCCCAAGTCTTAGAATAAGGAAACTGCTGACCTTCACTGGTTACATAAAAAGTACAGTTGTGCAAGCTAATTGTCCATTACAGTATACTGTTTCTGTCATGTTTGTCCCCTGCCTGCCAGCAATCAAGTTTCCATCCAAGTGGTCATGGACCACTCATTTCCTGCGCACTAGAAATTCCTCCCAATGCCAGGCTGACAGCTCTCTGGAGGGGACCATCATTCCAGAAACCATAAGGGTATTTTGTGCTCTTGCTGGCATTCTAGCAATTGAGAGCATTTCTAATGACCTAATTCAGCCCTGGATAGAGAGACGTGTGATCTACATCATCATGGAGGACCACAGCACCTTATCTATGTGACAACATGCTCCAAAACACCCACCTTGAAGGCCGCCAGCCATTAATTCCTTGATGAGCCTAATGCCAGCTCCCACACTGTGTATTTGCATTATGGGCCCCCTTTTGAGCGACTCAGGTAGTAGACATCTGGCTCCTCACACTCACCTCCACAAGGTGGGCTTGCCTATGCTCCTGTGCTACCTCCATCAGTTGCCTGAGTGTCTAATTTATCCTGGGTCACCTGAACTGAAGTCAGGGACTATATCCCTCTACAACAACAATGCTATCTTAAGAGGTCAGTTTAACAATAAATCATAACATTTAATTTTGCGTACCTTTGTGCGTCTCATTTCCCAGTGAGAATTTTTCAAGTGATGGCTTTCCCAATGTTGAAACATTGCTGGTCTCTGGCCTGCTAAAGGACCATTACAGGTCGCATATATTCCACAGAGTTGATCAAAAAGAATGATGATGAGGTTGAGTTCAATGTTATGTAATCCCACAAACAGCATATGTGATGGGACAGAAGCACTTAAAATGGAGGGGCTGCAAAACACTTAGGATTTACATATAAAAACACAGCATGATAACAAATGTCCACTGGATAAATCCAAGTACGAGATCTCAATATGCTGTCTGTCCATTCACTGTCATCATGAGATGTTAGTGCAATTACACATAACTAAACCCAACACATTAGTGTAGTTAAAAGTAGGAAAGTAAGAGTCCCTCTAGGAAGCACTGAAGAATACGCTCAAATGCATGCTTGACACAACAGCAGCAGCTCTGTTCTAGCACCAACCTCTTTAAAACCTAACTAAAAAAAAAAAGAAAATCATTTTCAGTACAGCAAAGGTCAGACTGCATACGTACACACAGGCACAAGCAGTTGAAACCCCCTAGAAAAGAAAACACTAGTGTTGCTGAGCAGAAAGAAAAAGGCCTGCTAAGGGACTACTTGGAGTCCACAGACCGTGTTATCAACAAAGACCTCTAATGGTCCTGGATTCAAGCCAAGTCAAAAGCCAACATTTTCTCTTCATATTCCATTCTTCAGTACAGCAGTGACACCTGCAAAATAATGCAAATGGCCAATAGGTGTCACCAAAACTATGAGGAAAATTACTTCTTTTATCAAAAACAAGGCTACCCCATCTCTCTGATACTACAATTTGCAAATAACTGACCTAAAGTAAAATCTGTACATAGTGAAGTCCTGCACTGTTACTCAACACAAAAGTAGTGGGTCTTTACCTCAAGATAGTCTGCAGGGATGGGAAACAAAAGGAAATGTGACAGCTTGTCAAATAACTTTTAGCGGGAGGAGACAACTGTAACAGCTCTGTGTAGATGTAGTGCCCGTCTCCACCTCAGAACATGCTGACGGTCTGGGAAACAAATGAGGGAGGATTTGCAAAAGTTTTGCAAACAGATTTAGGCAGGAGGAGAGTAATTGCACCAAAATACACTAAGCCCCCTTAATCCCATAACTTATTTCAACAAGAATCCTGCCTTTCTAACACCTCCGATTCACAATCTACTCCACTGACTGGACTAATACTTAATTATTGTCCATTACTTTGTGCCTATTCTCTATGATATAGTTTACCTATGATATGATGCCTGTATATTAATTTGTATAACATATGTTTTGCAATTATGTTGTTCTGTGATACTTTGTTTTAACTGTGGAGCCTTTTCTCCCCAGCTCTGAATTTTTACTGTATAATATTTTGCTTTTGCTGTTTACCTAAGGAGCTTTCCTCCCCGGGCCTCCACTGAAATTTTTTTTTTTTTTACCCAGTGAAGCTCCTGATCAACAAATGCCAATAAGCAAACTCTGGGCAGAAATAGCATCCATCATCACATAACCTGCTGAAAGCCTAGGAAACAAATGAAAAACTACACCTGAAAAATAGTGTACAATATCAAACCAGCACAGGCAGCAAGTAGTGCAGAACGTAAACGGATGTGTACGGAATTTAACTTTTTTTAATTTATTAATTTGCCAGCCAAGTAACTAAACTGGACTAGCTTTAATTTTTCAGCCAAAACCCCTGACTCAAGTGATAAAGGCAAAGTTAAATGCATCATATATGAGCAGTTTAGTGCATGGTTTTGGAAGGTGTGAGGAAATCTGAGTCCCCAAACCCACTAATTCATGAGCAGAAAAAAACACTCATGCAGCATCCGAAGGTCAAGGCTAAACCCTGGGATCTTAAATCTTTAAAAAAGAAAATACAGTCTATATACACATGCTGAATGAAATTTGACTGTTGCAAAACTGGCATGGTCTATACAGAAATAAGGAGGACCCCCTACTAAAATGCTGGGACTTGAAATACAGAGTAACGACGTTGAAAAAAAAAAGGAAAAAAAAAAACGAAAATACAGGACAAGAGTAAATATCAAATATTGCTCTTCTCAGTTAAACTTTTTACAAGGAGGGCACACGCCTCCCTACACCAACCCCTATTCTTCTACCTAATCTACTTATACCAACTTAGAGATTGCCATTTCTTACAATATCCTTGTTCTGTTTTCAAAGGGTATGCGATCTGTAACTTGGTATATGCACGTCTGAATTAACAATTCAGCCTCATTACAGGACTTACCAATGCAGGTCCTGAACTTTCAAATAGTTGCTAAATAAGGACATATCACAGTGTTCTATGGTTCTAAGCATCTTGCTATTCATATGAATAAACTAAGACTGTACAGATAAAGCTGCTAATCATGCACTCCGACTTAAGCATTTATGTACAGCTAGGTAATATACCACATAATTTATTTTCTATAAAAATATATTAACATAAAGCTGCTAATCGTGCACTCCGACTTAAGCATTTATGTACAGCTAGGTAATATACCACATAATTTATTTTCTATAAAAATATATTAACAGACTGCACTTAAACTGTTAGTGGAAGTACAACAGTTACTGTCTTATTAAATGGTAACTATTAATATTTCACTACACAGCTGACAATTTCCAAAATAACTTTTCTACCAGTTGCCAATGCCTTTTACACATGGAGTTTTTACAATTATCGCTTTATGATCTTTATATTAAAACTACGCTGGCAAAACTGAATTATAGATTACCAAATGCTCGCCTGGCTTGTATCCTAATCTAATATATACACCTATTTGTGTGCGACAATATTTTTATATCTTTTCAGACTGTAATGTGTTTTGAAGCTTAACTTTTGGCCAAGGATCTTGAACAAGATCATTTGCCCTACCAAGAAATACAAAATTAAAAATACTATTTCCAATTGCTGCATTATAACTAACTTAAATATCCGTTCCATTCTCAATGGGGCAAGGTTGCTGGACAGATCCTGATCTTCTGTGGAGGTACCTTTAAGAAAGGAAGATAATTTATATAAAACAACACTGCTGTGTGACACTTAGAACTGTACACATCTCAGAATTTTGATAAGTATCCAGGATTACTCATCCAAGGTCTATAATTTAATACTGTGATAATCTCTCAGACTTCTCCCAAGCATGTCTTTTAATAACTACTCCAGCCTCTGCTGCTCCAGACACTACATCCACAAAATTACAATAGGATTTCTTTACTATGTGTAATCATATCTCAGCTGTACTTATCACTGTATTTCACCTTCCTCTTCTATATCTGGCAATTTGGAGAAGACAAACTACAACATAACTAAATACATGTGTGTCAATACGTGAGAATCACTGTCTATTAGCTAAGGTACTGACAACATAAACCTTCTTTCTGAGCTCCTCTAGTAAAGTCCCTTTCCTCTCACATGCACGTTTCCCCATATGGTAGACAAATCTCATTAAAATAAGTAGCTGGTGGGTAAAACTTACTGAATCAGTTCTTGAGCAACAGTGCAAGTTGACAATTGTCAGTATAACATTACAATAT